>NC_051086.1:73928045-74145710 GCF_004664715.2 Peromyscus leucopus
ATGTGTCTTGGGGTGTCGGGTGTCTGCATCTCTGCGGGGAAACCCAGAGAGATGCTCCTAAGAGCATCTTAATAGGCTGAAAAACCTAGTGTGATAAAGGTGCCTCTTTTTACTGCCTGGTAAATCTAAGGTCTCACATTGCTACTCCATCTTTTATGTGTTTTTATATCTAGGTCTGGAGAATGATGTTATGGAAGAAGAAAGAATGGCAAGTGAAATGCCTGTAGAGACATCCTCTGTGGTCTGCTATCAGGGCCATCTGCCCCCTAGGTTGCAAAAATACCACAGAATAATGGTCATTCCCTCACTATATATTTGTCATTGATAATTCTGAAAGATTATGGAACATGTGTAGTTAGGCGGAGGGAGTTCCAGGGGTAGAGGTTGGTGATATGCTTAGTCAGGAATATGGATCTCAGAGGACAAACCGAGTTAATTCCACAGGGGGACCTGGTGCCTAAACAAAACGGATTTCATGTTTCCAAAATCTCAAGGTGAACTATCTCTCCAATGCTTTTGCACTCGGTGACAGACAGGTTAGTCTCATGCATGTATTCAATGCTCAAGTCTTCTTGTGCTAATTGGTATGTAATTTGGATTGTGTGTATGTATTTGGATGTGTGTATTCTTCATAGCATGGGGGACATCATTGGAAATCTACAGCTCCATTGTCAGTCCCTGGGGCAGTAGGAAAGGGAATATTATAGAGCCACATGTCTATTACAAATACCTATTATCTGAATCAACAGTCATGGAGGACATAGCTTATTTTTACATTCAGATGCAAGCCAAGATTCGGAGAAAAGGCCTACTTGGACTTTCCAAATACATTCAAGTCTTTCATGAGAGGAAAACTGTTTAACAGCCATGGATACAGCAAGTAAGAAAAATGAGGGGGCTTCTTAAATCTCTTCTTATGTGTAAATAGGAACGAGGGGTTCAGGCAAATCCTCACACATATATCTAAGCATACAGTAGTTCAGCTTTGCCCTATGGCCATGCCGCTCTCTCATACATACATGAGAACAATTTTCCACCCCAGACAATTTCTTAGAAATGTGTTATTTCAGTTGAAATTTCCCAGCTTGCACTAAGATTAGCCAAACTGAACCCATCTGGCTTCTGCATAATGTAGTCTGTGCAGAAACCTTCATGGGACAAAAGCTGCTTTTCTCTTTCACAGACACAAGGTGAGGTCTGTGTGCATCTTGGTAACAGAAACGCAGCATTGAGTCATCACCAGGCAGTTGGATCATCCATGCTGTGGCTCCCTTTCAGCTCCTCTTGCTCATGCCCATCAGGACTGTGCACCAAAAAGAAGTCCCATCTTAGTATCTACATTTCCATGGACCAAGAGCATCCCAGAGCTTCCAAATCCCATTTGTCAGGCCAGGGTGTTGACAGGTAACACTCTATTTGGTGTATGCTTCCTACACAAAAGCCCCTATCAAAATCTTATCTTTACCTAACCGTGGGAATGAGTTGAATGAAGAGAAAACCATTTTTTAAGGCTATGCTGAGCTTCATGGTTATTTGACTACCAACTTGACATGACTGAGAATCACACGGGACCACAGTTTTACTGAGGATTTGTCTAGACCAGGTTGGCCTGTGTGTATGTCTGTAGGGGGTTGTCTTGATCGTTAACTGGTGAAGGAAGGTCTGCCATGAATGTGCGCAGCACACTTCCCTAGGCAGGGGGTCCTGCACTATACAAGGCAGGAGAATGCTAGATGAAGCAGGCCAGCAAGCAAGGATCCACGTGTTTATTTTCTCTCTGCTCCTGGCTGTGGAAATGATGCCTGAAGTTCCGGCCCTGACTTCCCTGCAGTGATGGTCTAAAACTTGGAATTGTAAGCTAAATAAACCCTTTCTTCCCTGAAGTTGCTTTTGGACAGGTTTCTTACAACAACATTAAAGAAAGAAGAACACTAGGAAAACCCTAGATAGGAGGGGGCAGGAGGAAGTTCTCTCAGAAGGAAAAAGAAAGAAGCCCGGTATGGGGGCTCATGACTATAATGCCAACTTATAACACCATCTCATGCTTATAACACCATCTCATGCTTATAACACCATCTCATGCTTATAACACCAGCCATTCTCATGCCTAGAACACCAGCCATTCTTTTATTCAGAAGTCTGAAGCAGGAAGATCAGAAGCTCAAGGCCAGGTTGAGCTACATAACAAGCTTAAGGCCAGCCTGGGCAACGTGGTGAGGATCTGTCTCCAAAAAAGTAATAAAATTGTGCAGGTGATACAGCTCAGTGACAAAGGAGAGGGTTTGTCTGTCATGTGTGATGCTCTGGTTTAACCCCCAGTACTGAAAAAGGAAAGGCAAAAGAAAGAAATGCTATTAGGTGGAGATGAATGGTCTCTTTCTCTGTCTGTCTGTGTCTCTGTGTCTGTGTCTCTGTCTGTCTGTCTCTCTCTGCGTGTGTGTGTGTGTGTGTGTGTGTGTGTTTTAAGTGTGCACTGTGAGGGAGAGAGTGATCAGGTACAGGCTTCAGAGCAGCTCGGAGGACAGAGACTCCCCGGAGAGAATGAGATGGTACAGCCTCAAAGGACAGGATCAAAGAACTGAAGACTAGTGATGTTTGTCTGAAACGGGCTGCACAGAAGACAGTAACTAGTGTGAGTCTTCGGGTAGATGACATTTTCTGTGTCTCTCAATGTTTTGAGTTACCTAAGCAAGAGAAAGAAGAGACTTTGAATTTCTGAAGGTGGCAAGCTTTGCATCAACCTGGGGCACTTCATATTGCAATAAAAGCAAACAGTGTTAACCTTTAATATCTGCAAACTAGCTACTTCTAAGAAATCTGAGGCCATGACTTTTCCTTAAGAGACCATACAAAGAAAAAAAATGCATTGTTACTAAACAATTACAACAGAGAGGAAAGTATCCAACAGAATCTATGCAGCATTTCTCTGGTCCTTGTTGTTTCAATATACCATGTTTATGGATAGAGATTCATTTAATGCCATGTCTGTCTAAATGGGATGTCCCGCGTAGTGGGAATTTCAGAAGAAATACATCATTCTGTTTCTCCCAACTCACAACAGTGCACGAGCTCTTGCTTTTTGGATCCCAAAGGATGACCAAGTAATTACCCTTACTCTCTACTCATGGCTCATATTCTCCATCTTGTTCGAGATCCACCTATGAGGCTCTGAGGAACACTGAGGTAACACTGACATCCAGCACCCTCCCAGCTCAATCAGAAGATCTGAAAATGTGGCCTGGGCTCTCTGATTTCTCTTTTCAATGAAAGAGGAAAGAGATTTCTTACATGCTTCCAGTGGGAGTGTGAATTGGTTCTCTTCCTCTGGAGCCTACACATTTCCATCCAGCATTTCCACATCTAGGAATTAAATTTTAGGTCTACCACAAACGTGAACGGTAGCATCTGTGGAAGAAACCGATCTAAATGCCTAGAAGCAACGACGAACCACTGAACACCCAGACAACGGGACTCCATGCAGCTGGCAGATCTCTATGTGCTAATAAGGGTAGTTCTCCAACAGATATTAAAAAGGCAAGTTGTGCAACAGCACGTGCCAGGTGCATATAAGTATATATACATATATTTTCATGTCCCCAAACACACGGTATACACACACCCACCCACCCCACACACATATATATGTATATATGTATATGCTTACAAAGGCAAAGAAACTCTCTGGAAAAGCATGCAAGAGATGGTAGGAAGCCAATCTGGAAATAGGCTGTAAGAACTTAAGCTATATTGCTGTATAGTCTGACTTTAAGAACGACCCTGCAGTACTTTTTTAATGGAATATTTAAAAAAATGTCAAGAATCGCCACTAGTTAACTATTCTCCTGTGAGGCCAACTTTACGAGCTACTAAAGTGGCCAAAGGAGCCTGGGCTTGCAAACCAAAGCTTGCCTCCAACCATTGCCTCCAACCACGTTATACAAGGATTCGTCGGAAGGTGGCGCCTCGGAGGCAAGCACCGAGGTCTTTGAAACTCATCACAGCCAATTTTTCATTAACCCAAATCTTTCTGCCACTCGAAAGTCTATTTTACTTATGTCCCCGAAGCATTCCGTGCTACTGCTTATAAAAAAGGCAGTGTACACTCACGGAGGCCATATGCATTTATGTTTTTCATGGAAATCCACAGGCTACTCCATGCTTTCCAGTATGGGGAGATGCATCCTGAAGAGTTGGCAAGCCGGCTCGGGTTCCCTCTCCCTCACCGTTTCCCTGTAACCTCCTAGCTGGTGTGCTAACTGTGTCCTTATCTTATTCCAGGGTCAATTTCACAAAGACCGGCTGCAGTGAGCCACGTGGGGCATTTGTCCTTTTGAATTTGTCCAGACCTTTGGCCCAGAGCAGGAGATAGGCGGGCACAGGAGAGTACGGGGCAAAAGCCACAAGCTTGCCTGCCCTCCCACAGACACTGACTCTCTAGAAGTGGGTGTGTTGCCACAGCGACTTCTAAATCATATCAATTATGCCGCCTCTAACCTCCCAACAGCTTCTTTAAACACACCATGTTTGAGACACAGGCTTTGGCGCCCTGGGCGTGCTGACACAGGCCCCACACTATGCCACGAACTCTTCCTTCATCGGGGAAAGAGAGCCAGTCAGGTGGAGTGTATTAACCACCACTTTCATATTTTTTTCCCTCTTTTCCTCTCTGACCCACGTCCTCTGTCATATAACCCTCTGAATGGTTCTTGCCTGTGATTCACTGGTGCGGATTGGCTATTTTCCCCTGCACATTACTGGTACACTGTTAATGCCTGTTAGGAAAAACTCATTAAGTCTCGTAAAACCCATTCAGTCGGAAATCCTTCCTGTCGACTGATGGATTCTGTTTTTGCTTATTCTTCACCACGTTGAGGACGGAACTGAGGATCATCTCTGCTATTCCCTCTTCTACCTGTGCAGAGATTATCATTCATGTCTCCCTTCCCCCTCTTATCACACTCCAGTCATGATGATTTTTCTCCTTTGCACCTCACAGGCTTTAGCAGCTCAAAGGACGGCATCTTCCTTCTATCTCAACTGTAGACGCCCAGCTCAGCGCACCGTAAACAATTGGCTCTGAATAAACGTGAGGTCAGAACCGAATGGAAGCAGCTCTAAATGAATATCCACAGTCTCTAAGCTTCCCCTCATCTTTGCTGTCACTAAGCAACCGGGGAAATGATGTGATGGCCACGCCTTTAACTTGAAGGCGATACCTGAAATCCATATATCCACACATGCGTTTGATAAAGAGCAAGACTCCCGGACTGTCTTTTGGGCTCTTGTTTTTTTTCAGATCCACAAATCACATGGGAAGAGAGGCTTCCATCTGGAGAGAAGCACTGAGGGCCTGCACGGGAAAGCTGTCACATTCCCGAGTCCTCACCAGGCAGCCTGACATCTGGTCCACACTCGGGGAAAAGAGGCCACATCCTCACAGGCAGAGCTATTTTTGCATTCCGAGTTGTCGAAGCCTCACTCGCTCGTACAACTTGCCTTACACACAGGAAGAGGAAGGAAACTAATATTTACCAAGTGAGGCTGCATGTCCTGTGCTGCCTCCCGTAAGCATCTCTGAAGAAGCGACTTCCTTGGCGGGCATCTGGAAGGAACCCTCACCAGGAATATCACAGGGAAATAGATGGATAGGAACATTGAAAAAGTGCCTCTGTCTCCCTCCCATGTCTCACTGAGGGCTAAACCCACAGCTGATGTCCAACATAGCCAGGTATTGATGCATGTGTCTCGCTAAGGACCTACATGCATGTATGTGTCCATACAAGAGAAACCTATTCATGAAAGAAGGAGGCTCTCTTGACCATATCCACATATCATCTGCGGCACTGGGCAGTGTGGGTTGTGACTTGTTTGACTATGCTGGGAGCTGGGCACCCGTGGCCTCAGAGGCACAACATCATTCCACATTCCTAACTCCCCCTCGGCCATTCCTACATATTGCTTGATTGCCAAGTCAAGTTCTTCATCCCGGGTACATCTCTGCTGCTACTATGTCAGAAGGAACTGAGGTTTTGCAAATTGTACAAAAGCACAGAATTCACTTTTAAACTAAACCTTCATGATTTAAACATAAACCTTGTGCTTTGCAAGCTGGTCTGGCTGTCCTTTAAAATTAGATTCTCTCGTTGCTGGTTGAAGAGAGCCTAGGACTCGAGAGATGCTGCCAGATCCAAACATCCTTTTCCCTTCTGTCCCTCCACATTCAGGATCCTAGAACCTACCTAGCCAGCCACCATGCCATACCATGGACACAGGTGCACCGATAGCGCCCGACATTCTGCTCTCTCCTGCGGGCAGAGACCCCTCTCCTGAACAGTGGAGGAGGCCACAGCGACCTAACATAGAGCCCCGGCGCCAGATGGTGGCACGACATCCTGTCCCAGCCCTGCCAGCTGACTGCTCTCTCTCCTATTCTGCTCACTTTCTCTGGGTCTCATCTGTAAGAGGACAGCAACAGCAGTACCAATCTAATGCTAACGCCAGCAATACCCAGGGGTGGCTTTGGAGTTTAATGAGCTAACACATATAAAACTGTGTAGCCTGGCGCCCGAACTATCCTAAGCACAAAAGAAGAGGCTAAGTAACTAGGGAGCTGTTCCTTTTCTGCCTCCTGCCGGATAGAAGGTTGAAATTTGGAGTAGAGGGCACACGGTTTCTTGTCGGAGTAAGGGTTTCCCAGGCAGAAGGGAACAGGAAAGCTCTGTCCCTCATCAAGGGACCAAGGATGAGAGGTCCGTTCCTCTCCTTAACATATGGATGAACCGAGGCATGGTGCACGTGGGAAGGATGAACGACTCCGGCTGCTGCCGGAGACTCCCATTCCACTCCCTGGCATGGCCCCGTGGGATGGAGTGGCAGGCTCAGGATGGATACAGGGAGGACTGCGGACATCCGAAAGAAGCAGCTGACCCTTCCACCTAGGGGGACACTGCAGTAGTGGCCGCTGTTAAATTGTGAAATGGTTCTCTTCAGCACTGGGCACATCTGTTCCCATGTCAACCGTTGGATGGTGTGGAGAGACTCACCATTTTGTAAACCAGTCAGACCCTACACACAAAGAAGCTGCAACTGGCATGTCTATAGAGAAGTGCTTGCCTTTATCTACTAATCAAAGAAGTTTAACTTGATGGTGTGTGTGTGTGTGTGTGTGTGTGTGTGTGTGTGTGTATGTGTGTGACTATATCAGCTTTTTATGTGGGTGGTAGGGGATTTGAACTCAGGTCCTAAAGCTTGTAAAGCAAGCACTTTACCAATTAAGCCATTTTCTTAACCCTTGGTAGATAGTTACTTAAAAAAAGAAAAAGAAAAGAAAAGCACATCCTCTTCTCTTAGCCCACTCTGTCTACTTGCCCAGTTAAATCCCAGCTAAGAACTTGTTGGGTGGGTTCTAAGAACTCTTAACTAGGGATCTGGGCACATGCAGGTGGAGCAGCTGACTTCCAGACATGCCTCTGTGATGAAAAGGTGGAGAACTGGAGTTGGATATCCACCTAGATTTGCAAGCATTGAAATTCTCTACTCTCAGAGGTTTCTTCTTTCTTGCATGTTTATACAGTGAATCAGAAAATAATGACATGTAACAAAAGCAGATCATGAAAGTGTCATGCGTGGAGGATCCCAGGGCCTGTCATTGCATCAGCGGTGGGAGACTACACTTGACCTCCTCCGAGACCCACCGGCTAAGGAGCACCCAGTGGCTCGCTGCACCTTCAGGACCTTTTGTAAACACCTACTGTGTTGGAAAAAAAAAATTTCTACTGGCACAAGCATCCACTTAAAACCATTTCTAACCAAAGCAGGGGTCTTTGATGTATCCTTCACTCATTCACCTACTGATTCCCGGCTACCAGTTCTGGTGGAAAACATGTGCCGAGGAGTTATCAACAAAAACCTAGTCAAAGGATTGGCAAGGTCTCATTATGAAGTATGGAGAGCTTCGGGGAGCCTAGAAGATCAGTTTCCACAAATCTTTTCTTATGAAAAGGCAAAAATCCTGCAAGCTTCAAGTTTAACACTGGTAAAAGGCAGGACACAATCCCAGTCCTACAACCTTAATGACTGATTCTCTTAGTCCAGGCACTGTCTGAATAATAATTGTCCTATTGCTATAATGTTGCAAAGAAATTACATTCCCCAAACACTCCCTAAGTGGGATAGAGGTCAATGGTCTTTCCCTAAGTGGCAAATAGTAACTAGCCAGGTATTCATTTACCAGGCCAAGTACACTGAGAAGATAATCTACACATTCACAGTGGAGAATTGGCACTTGATGTTGACAAGTGACTGACTCTCCATCCTCTCTCAGAGATTTTGTCAAATAGCCTCCCACCTGCCCCCACCAACAATGTGACAGGTTTGAGGGTGCCTCTCAGTGGTAAAGTGTATGCTCAGGACATATGGAACCGTGGTTCAATCTCCGGTCTCCTCAAAAAGAAAGTAAGACTTAAAAATGCCCCAGTCTCACAGATGAAGGGAAGGGGGCGTGGCTCTGAATAGATTTCTGACCTTCCACTATTCCTCAACACTTGCAGATCTCGTGGAAGGCACAAGGTGACGTCATCTCCCGGATAACCTGATTTAACCCTACCGGGAATGACTAGAGCGATGGCCACAGCGTTTATTCTGTGAAGCAGCACTCTCTTTCCTTCCCACTGAGTTAACGCACCCAGCAGCCATGTGTGAACCCTGGCATTATTTTTAAAGCTAATTACCAACAGGTTTCCAGGCGGGTGGATGGGTCTCTGGCACCTGCCTTCTGCAAAGCAAGCAAAGGCTTCACCAGGAGCTGGCCAGCAAGAAGCTGCAGCCTGGCTCTGAGAGTCTAGGCATCCTCTATGAAGGAGGGGGGTGGGGGGCGGCTCCCAGGGGCTACCTGGCCTAGGAAACAACAGCCAGACACGTGCATCTGCCAAGGAAGGTTCTCTAGGTCCCTATCAGTTGCTGCTTGGCCACACAGTACTGACAGAAAGTGCAACCTTCCCAAGTTTCAAATGTTAGAATGAGAGCAAGGCTTGGCCCTTGAGAAATCTTTATGTAGCTTCTGGGTGGGGGTGAGGGCGAAGACAGAGTTTCTTTTCACAGAGAGGGGTCTAGCTCATTAGGGAATAAAGAGGTCCATACTATGCCAGCAAATGCCTTTTAGCCATTCTGATCTTTCTTAAAGGAGATTTCAAATTCCCAAGCCAACTTCATCACACAGACTCAAGTTTGGCTTCAGGTTGTCACTTTACAAGTAGAGAGCAAGAGGTAACCGAGGAAGATTACTCAAATTAGACTTCCTTTCTTCTGATTCCTCAGTTTCGAAGTTAGGCATTTTGTTTTACTGGAGGCAGACTAGTGAACGCGGTCCCGGAGAATATGAAGGTGGGGAAAGGAGCAGTATAGAGCAGGCGGGGTACTGCAGCGTGCTGGAGAACAACAGGGGGAAAGAAATAAAAATAGACAAGGGAGGGAGAAGGGAATGGAAGAGGTCTGTTTGTTTATTTTCATAGCATTTACCATTCCAAAGGCTTGCTGGAGTTCCTTCCTTCGCTGGCTGGCTGAGGTCCAACCGTAGGGAAGTCTCAGATCTTTTGGAATGAAAGAATTGGACAACAATGTTTTATCTGGGAGAGGAGCCCCTTTGCCCCCGGAGCTGCAGAACTTAGCTTTTGATGTTGTTACCCTGGCCTAAGTTTCTCCAACCCAGGCCGTGTTGGCTGTGTTTACTGATTATGCAGGGCAGCCAGGGACAAAAGGGGGCGGCGTCTCCTTCTCCTGCTGTTCCTGCCTTTTGCTGGATCTTATAGATATCTGGGCACCCTGAAGATGCGAGGATGGGAAAGGTAAAACACGTTCTAAAGGTCCTATCTCCTGACACACTCCTAAGAGAAAAACAACACTTCTCTAACTTACTCCCCAAATAGACACCGCCAGGGATGTTCTGCCAAGGAGTGATTCGAAAGTGTGTTCCGAAGTGAAATGTAAGCTTGGCCCGGTGCCCGGCTCTCTGCTGTATTTTGCACAGAGCGCTGCAGGCTGGCGGACCAAGGAAACACATTTCTCTCCACGTGACTGCCAAACCAGGCAGCCCAAGCAGATTTCTTTGTGTTAATAAAATGTGATCTCTAGACTGTACATACACACTGACAGCCCCGGGAAAACACGAAGGACCAAAGAAATCGACGGGCCTGGCTAGAAAGAGGCGGCAGATGCTGGACCCACGGTGGGTGCCAAGGTCTGGGAGATGGGAAATGGGAACCCAGAGAGGAAGACAGAGTCAGGTGCTCGGGCGAGTGCTGCTTGCTTGAGCAGTAAGGGCAGTTCACGGAACCCCATCAAATATGATGTGTATAGGCCCCCTCTTTCTTTGTGATCCACAGACCTAAATCCTTAGTGGACACTTTCTCAAGGTTTGAAATCTACCTAAGACTCAAGGTATCTGTTGCCCAAACCCAGATGTGGTGAGAGCTTGAAGCCAGGTTCCAGGGTCTATTCTGACCTTGCGTAAGGTGTGGCCAGCTTACGTACGTACGTACGTCTGCCCTCTCACCCCACGGGCACTCAGGCCACGGTGGTCACCTAGGACAACAATGATATCCAATCACAAGCATCCTGAACCATCACCGTGGGTAGATGGGGACCTTGAGGAGCCTGCGTTTGCAAGCAGCCCCTGCCCCCACTGTCACTATGGCCTTAACTTCCACAGACCTCTGCTGGGATCCAGTGCTTAGTGATGGGGGGGGGGGGGGGCGGGGACTGTCAGTCTACATGTGTGGAGAGGGGAGGTTTACAGCCTGAGGAGGAAGAGGGGGCTGGCAGTCCCCATTGCTGAGTCCTGGGTCTACTTTCAGCATATTAGATGTCTAATCACAATGACTTTCACATTCACTGCACCCCATGGTCAACTTAGATTTCCCAATTTGGAAAGTGGGTTGCTTCCAACACAAGGTGGGGTGAGGGCCCAAGAGCAGGGTCCCAGGGAATGTCTGAACCTCTGGGGAACCGGGCTGGAGAATCCAGAGTTTTCCATGACCAGTGAAAACCTTCGGCTGAAGAAAGAAAAAGGTCGTGGACAAAGGTGCCCCTTGACCACCCTCCTCTGCTGTGAGTAGCCCAGTCCCAGAGTCTCAGAACCCTAGAGCAGGCAATCAGCCATAACCAACTAATTAATCAGCAAGAGCAACTGAGTTGAAGAGCACCTCGCAGACCCAGGTGAGCCCTCACCTTAGTTAATCTGCAAACTGACTAATCAGGCTCAGGATAATTGAAAGTTAATTGTATGCAGAGCTCAAGTGCAGTCATTGGAAAATAACAGGAAGCAGCAAGAACAAAGGAAGTCAGGGCCACTCTCCACTCTGTGAGGTCTTCAGTGGATTCTTCACAGACAATGTTCAGCCTTTCGTCCCTTCTCCCAACACTGCCCAACATCCTCCTGAATATACATACCCTCTTTCCGCAGTTACCAGGATCCCAGGGGTCACATAGTAAGAATGCAATACAAGGTAGGTGTTAGGATTCCAATGGTACCATTCATGGGCTTAAAGTGAGGAGGCTTGGAGACATTTGGCTGGCTATGAGAAACACATCGAGAGCTGCAAAAAAGCACTTCTCACCCCCTCCACTGTTCTTAAAAAAAAAAAAAAAGAAAAAAAAGAAAGAAATCTGAAATGCTCAAACATCACCGGGAAAGCAGATCAACAGTATAAAACTATAAATCACATTCCAAAACTGGAGAGAAACAGATCTCAGATGCTCTGTTCCATCAGCATGAATAACTGAAAGGTATCCTCAATTTTAAATGAACTGGCAAATTCTCCAGGGCCATGGGATGTGGAGGATATGATTGATTGCCTACCAAAGGCCCAGTGTCCAGGGAAGTTGTAGCCTTGACCTTCTGGCCAGAGGCAGGTAAGATCTGTGGTCTGTGGTCTGTGGCGGCCTTTGCTGGGCCAGGGGCACCTTGCCTGGTCTTCACTGGAGTTTCCACAGAGTTACACGGTGGAGTTTCCAACTTTCTTGACCTTGCAGCTCCTGCCTTGTGACTGTGGAGCCGAATCAACCGACTTCCTTTCTTCCATTCTCTCTGCTCACTTAACTAGAATAAACCTCCCCTAGAGAATAAAACAGAACCTGCTGGAGGCTTGGAAAACATTTTTTTTTCCAGGACACCGGAAACAACACCGGCCCAAGTCCTTGATCTGCTGCCCAGTGGAGGGGACACGACCTAGAGGATCTTCCCAACCTGCTCTGGGTGGGGGGGGGAGGGGCGCGGACCGCAAATATCTGGCACTAATACTGCCACACCTAAGCATGGCAGACCTTGTTAATTAATCCCAGAACTCTTTCTTTCCGCTGATCCAGGCTGAGCCTCTGAATTTTTCAAGGTAACATTCCAGGCTGTGAGATGAAACTTACCACCACGAGCAGGCCTAGAAACTTGCCTCCAGACACACCAAAGAGCAGCTGAAGCCCAGGTGGGAAAATTGCCATCAAAAGAGGTAGCTGAGGACCTGGAGGGCGCTCCCTCTCCCCCTCTGCCTTGTAAGCTGTCTGGCTGATGAACCACGGCTGACGCAGTCAACCCTTGGAGCAACGATTCCAGACAGATAACTGAGGTTCGGAGTAGCTCCGGAATGTGTAAGAAACCAGTGGTTTTCATCCAGAATCGAGGTTGTTTTTTAACCCACTTTAATTGTCTCCCCTCCTCAAACGGTGTCAAATGCCTGCCACTAAAGCTTCAGTTTTTAAACACCATCGACTCTGAGGAGTGGCAGGCTGTCAGGTTCTCAACTCATTTCCCTGGCACCATGACTCCAAGAGGCTTTTAAGAAATTGTTTTTTTTTTTTTTTTTTGGTCCTCCAAATATGACTATTAGTGTCACCGCTCAGAGGAGTCTAAGCACACAGAATCACAAAGCTAAAACCCGCACCTGCATTTCACAGACAAGAACGCCGGGGCCTTGAGAGCAGTGGTCACCTGTCCAAAAACACACACCGTCATCCTGCCAAAGTGGCTGCCAAGCCTGGATCGGCTGACTCCAAGTTCTTCGTTCTTCAGGGCTATGCTACCTTTGAAGTGGTTTTGCTACATGTTCCCCCCTTGGCCATTTCAAATCCAATGGAAATAATACAGCCAACCCAGTTTGAACTTCACGCTGAGCTTTGTTTGGTCCGATTTCTAACTGGCTTCTAGATGACACATAGAAGACACGCGTTGTTGTCCCTTTATAAACAAAGAAGTAAAACCCAGAGAGGTAGCTAGCGTAAGACGATTCTTATAACTAGTCACACAGAAGAATTACACACAAGATCTCTTCCTGTCCCCAAGCAAGCATCTCGGAACTTGTAAAGACTCAGTCTAGCAACCTGAAACTGATACTCCAAAGCTAGGAACTACACACTCATTTTAGAAAGTTTTCTTTAAACAACAGAATGTGACTCTGAATTAAAATGACAGTCACAACTCTTAAGGAGGCCCAGCCCCAGGCTGTTTCACGGGTATCATGTTTCATGTAACTTAACCCCCATGGCAACTTCGTGAAACAGGCCACCATTTCTAGAGGAGAAGGGCAGAGCTCAGAACTGGCTCAACTTTTCATGGCTTCCTATAAGAGCTGGGGTTTCAAACCCAGTCTAATTTGGTGACATAAGGGTCCATACAAGTGTGAGGATGCCCTCAGGACCATTTCTCTGGCTAGCTCTATCAGAGCTTGTTATTTCTGCCTTGATAATGATTTCATCCTGATTGCCATGGTTTCTGGCCACTAAGATATGCCCAACTTATTTTTAAGCTGCTTGTAGTCAAGATGGAAGGGCTGATAGAGAACAAAAGAAGAAGTATTTTGGCAAAGCATTTCCAACATTCAACCCTCCTAGGAAGAGGCTAAATTCCAAGAAGCACTCTCATGCTTAGTATGAGTAAATCTCTCCCCTTCTTATATGGAATCCTTAGCACGACCCTGGCTTACCCACATCATGGGAGCTCAGAGGTATATGGCTTGACAGGTAAAGTACTAGCTCTCCAAACATGAGGACCAGAGTTCAGGCTTTCAGAAGCAGAGTTGAGACTCACTGGGCAAGGTGACTACCCTGTCTCAGTAAATAAAATGAAGAGTGATTGAGGGAGCTACTTAGGGCAACCTCTGGCCTCCTTATGCATCTGCGCGCGCGCGCACGCGCGCGCGCGCGCGCACACACACACACACACACACACACACACACACACACACACACAAAGGAAAAAAAGCCCTTGTGCATATGGCAATGATTCCATATTGCATTTTGCTAGTTTAAATTTAGGAGGATTAGATCTAATCTTTTATAAAAGGAGTGGCCAGAGATGCTTGAGAGGATGAGAAGATCTGATGAGGGCGCTTTAGCTGAGATGAAAGCAACATCCTTCTTAAGAGGGGAACATTGTGTTAGGTCTGGTGCTGTAATACTGTGTAATCCCTTTGGGTTGCTGTACCTCCGTTAGCTTTACCCTGCCTCATCCACATGTGCATGCAGCACATGACAGGGTGCCAATAAATACACCAAGAACCTCACACCTCTAACGTGGTATGAGAGCAAAGATGTACCAGGTTCATCACTTTTCTTAATAACTGTTTCTAGCAATCCCTTTATGTTTCCATCTCATGTCAGGAAAAGGGCAGCATTTCCTGTGTAAGCTTTTCTAGTCACCTTCCTGTCTGGCATGGTGCTCCCCAAATAGCACTGAAGAGATTCCTATGAAGGGGAACATGGGCCTGTGGGGATGCTGGCTTTGGAAACCCACTGTCCTGTTTATTCCCATTAACAAGAGTGTCACCCCCCAAATGGAGAGCAGCATATCTCTCCTTTGACTCAGAGGTGTCCCCCCAAAAGAAGACAGAAGGGAGCATCGCAAATGTCCCGTCATGGTGAAAGGCTCAAGAGTGAAGAGGCACGTATCTCTGCTCTCTTTCCCTCTACATACTGCAGCCGTGTTGGAGGAGGGCAGGGTGGAGGATACAGATGAAAGCAAGTTCCGCCTTCAAAGAGGTGGACTGGAGGAGCCGCCCAGGAAAGCACGTGATGTCCTGAAGGGCTAACGGCAACAGGATCAGTCATGGAACTGCAAACGTGTGCATCTTCCCACAGGCACAGATGCACACAGGGTCGCCTCTCTGCCTCCTCTTCACAGCCCTTTCTTCCCTACGTTGGCCCAAGAGGTGTGGAACAGTGTCCATCCATCACCTCACTCACACGGGTGTGTCCACAGGTGAGAAGAGGAAGAGGAGGAGAAACAGTGACTGTATGACACAAACAAGAGTGCTGGAAGCCACCATTTGTCACACAGATAAGACGTGCCTTCCTATCTGCTGCCTCACTGGCTCCTCCCAGGGTCCTGGAAGCAGCTGTTTCCATTCTCTTACAATGCAGGAAATAAAGGCAGAGGCTGTAGGCCGCTGGTAAACAGTGGAGTCAAGGCAGAAGTCCAGGGCCGAAGTTTAGCAATCGCTTCTCAATAAAAAGGGAGCACTGAGCCGGGCAGTGGTGGCGCAGGCCTTTAATCCCAGCACTCGGAAGGCAGAGCCAGGCGGATCTCTGTGATTTCGAGGCCAGCCTGGTCTACAGAGTGAGCTCCAGGACAGGCACAAAAACTACATAGAGAAACCCTGTCTTGAAAAACCAAAAAAAAAAAAAAAAAAAAAAAAAAAAAAAAAAAAAAAAAAAAAAAGTTGACTGAGAAGTGGCTCTGACAGGTGAGTTTTTATTAGTAAAATTCAAGAAAAAAAATTACCTTTGGAAATTGTCTATGACATCCTCTCCGACAACAAATCAATGGGAAAAAAAGCTATTTGGTTTTTAGGTCCCTGTATGGAACTTTTGTATAGGAGCATAAAACACTTCTACATTAAATAGCACTGGAGGGGGCAGCTGGAGACAAAGAGCAGCAATGTGGAGGGGACACAAATGTGACACAGAAACGTCTCCGTGTCACAGGTCCTTTGGCTTCACTAATACATACTCGTGGTTAAGAAGGTCAATGCAGATGCTCATGGTTAAGGTCCTTAAAGACTTTTTCCTGCTCGGGTAAGTCCAAGTGCTCCCCAAATCATGTTTCCATAATATCTTTCTTTATAAAGAGACACAGGCGATGGCTCCGTCAGCAAAATGTTTGCTACGCAAGCTGAAGGACCCGAGTTTGTAATCCCAGCACCCACATCAAAGTCAGGTACGATAACGACATGCACAACCCTATCACTGACAGGGGAGAGGCAGGAGGACCCTGGCACTCGGTGGCCAGCTACTCTGGCAGAATCAGTGAGCTCCACATTCAGTGAGAGACACTGTCTCAAAAAGTGAGGGAGAGAGCCATAGAGGAAGACATCTGATATAGTCTCCGGCCTCTACAAACACACACAATGGACACATGCACATACTATACACATATAAAAGCAAAGAATGCAAATTTCAGTATCATTGACTGTAAGGTCAAATGGTCGTAAAATCTAAGTCAATGCAATGCTACCACCAGACAAGCTGAAAGTCAAAAAAAAAAAAAAAAAAGAGAGAGAAACAGACACAAGCAGGCTCAAATGTTTCTTTATGTCTAGTTGATAAAATACCCACACTACTATATAAAGTACACCTTCAAACATCTAAGGGATCTAATAACTGGATACTTTTAACTGGCCTTCACTATTTGGGCAAGTTTAACTCATAAGCTAAAAATGAAATTTTTTTAATACAGATCAAAACCTTTAAAAATTCGTTCATTTCTATGCTTATTGCTAGCCATTTAAGCCTACTGCAGATTCTATGAAGAAATATAACTGTTGGCTTCCCTGAAAATGTAGGTCAGTATAAAGAACTCAATTGTGAGCCGGGCGTGGTGGCGCACGCCTTTAATCCCAGCAGAGCCAGGCGAATCTCTGTGAGTTCGAGGCCAGCCTGGGCTACCAAGTGAGCTCCAGGAAAGGCGCAAAGCTACACAGAGAAACCCTGTCTCGAAAAAACCAAAAAAAAAAAAAAAAAAAAAGAACTCAATTGTGGGCTGGAGAGATGGCTCAGAGGTCAAGATCACTGGCTGTTCTTCCAGAGGTCCTGAGTTCAATTCCCAGCAACCACATGGTGGCTCACAACCATCTGTAATGGGATCTTGTGCCCTCTTCTGGCATGCAGGCATACATGTAGGCAGAACACTGTATACATAATAAATAAATCTTAAAAAAAAAAAAAAAACCCACCTCAATTGTAATGAAACAAAACCTATGCAGTTCTTATAAAGTCGGCCCTGCAGGGCTGTCATCCCCAGCATGTCTATCCAGACTTTGTTTCTCTCCACATTCTCTTCTTTCTTACTTTTCTACCTTTCCCCCTGGGTCTTTCCAGGGCGTTGGGACTTTTAAAAGCAATGCGAGGGCAGCAGGATGGCTCCCTGGGTAACGGCACTTGTTGAGTCTGACAACATGAACTTGACCTCAGGGCATACATAGTAAAAGGAAAGAAGGAACTTGTGGCAGCTGTCCTCAGACCTCCACGTATGAACTGTGTCACACAGTAAGCACTCACACGCGTGCGCGCGCGCGCGCGCGCGCACACACACACACACACACACCCCACTAAATTAAATATGTAAATGTAATTTTTAAAATATAATGAAAGTAACGCAATGCTATTGTGACTGAATTCAAGAGTGCTTCTTCCTTTGTTTCATAGTTCTCTTGAGCAAAATGCAAGGTGTGTGCATAATGAATAAGATGAATTAAGTCTTCTGTGCCAAGCATGGGGCTTTCTTTGCCCACATCCTTAACAGAGCTTGTATAATACCTAGGGGTATGGTGGTCTCTGTCCTGGCTAAGCTGACTGCTGCGTACCTGGGTGATCTTGCCCAGCTGGTTTCCAGCACTAAATCCCATGGGTCAGGGCCCTGTGGCATCCTTTCCCTCACTGGCAAACTCTCCTCTTTCTCATTCACTCAGTTCAACTCAAGAGGCATTCCGTGTGCATGGATGGACAGCGTCTTCTTAACCCTTTCCAATGACAGCAGTAGCCCTCGGGCTGGGGAGCTAGTTCAGCTGGTAAAGTGCTTATCTCACAGACATGATGATCTGGGTTGGATCCCCAGAACTCACATAAAAAGCCAGTGGTGTGTGGTTGTAATCCTGGGAAGCAAAGACAGGGGGATTGCTGGGATCCCTGGCCAACCAGTCTTGCATAATTGGTGAGCTCAGGCCAACAAGAGACTATGTCTCATAGGAAGTGGACTGTATTCATGAGGTTGACATCTGAGTTTTCTTCTGACTCACACATGCACACATGCGCGCGCACATGCACATACACACACAAATTAAAAAAATATATATATGGCAGCTCTACCAGACCACTAAGGAGACCTCAGCCTGGGTTCCTCAGCGAAGACATCAGGGAAGATTGCTACCCAGAGCTAATTAGAAGAGCAAACAGCGCTCTTCCGCACTCAAGGACTTGTGCCAAAGCACTTATTTCTGCCGATCCATTTATGCAATTCCACTCTTTGCAAGAACATTCTGTCACAGATGATTTAGTGCTGTGGGTCCCACGAGCATCTTTCTGTAGCACGCACTCATTGTTTTTTAGGAATTCAGGGTCTATGGGAAAGACTCGAGTGCCAAGGGGTTTCCATTAGCCACCAAGCATACCTCATTATAAGACCGACAAATTCCAAAGCATTCGTGCATCGATCATAACAATAATAAACATGCCAGATTAAACTTTTAAAAGTAAAACTTTTCAGAACTTGGTGTGCCCAGTCATTTTTTTCAGGAGAGGACATGAGGCTGAGTAAATGGTGATTTCAGATGGTAATGATATTGGTTAGTGTCAGAAAAGAAGGAACACAAACATTTTAGAAAATTTCGTGTATACAGTCACAGGGGAACAGAAGCATGCACTGTATAATTTCTTCTTTAGTAGACTCATCCCAGAGATTGTCCACTGCATGCAGCCGGAAGTGAAACTGCAAAATAGCCTCTAACTTATTTATTTTTACTAAAGGTCACTGGTTTGGGTTGTAGTAAATCGTCCAGTCTCCTGTAATGCTAGCTTGATATGTGCACCATCTAGGGGGACCCAAAGATGTCATTTCGTGCTTGTCTCATGCAGCACCTACCTGCCATCCCAACGCCTCCCACCAAGCCTTCTCTAGGAAGAAAACCCCCCAATACATATGGATGCTACAAACAGGAGGCACAGTTTATTCTGGTTTCAGGGAAGATGGGAGCCACAGATACAAGGTCAGATAACAAGTATGCACCAGTACGATGATGATTCCTTCGGTTCTCAAGTAAAACTAATACCCTGGCCAGAAACTTGGGTAATTATTTTTAGCTTGCTATTACTGTTGTGGTTAACCCTTACGATCAAGGACTGCTTGTACCACTGAGGCATTCACTCCTCCCACACTTGCATGTAATCACATACACACCTACACACACACACACACACACACACACACACACACACACACACACACAAATGTGCTCATAAAAATTGGTTCAATATGCTTGTTTGCAAACCTAGTAATACATATAAAATAGAGGCATTTAAAAGCAATGAACACTAATGGGCTGAGTTTATTAAAATCTATTTTTTACTCCTTTGAGGCTGGCTCTGCTTTTGGACATTTAAATTCTAAACCATTCAAATCCCTCCAACTATCTTCTTGCCAGACAGTGCTTCCCCCAATCACCAAAATTATGGGTTTCACAAGTGAAACTTAAACCCTGTGTTTTGAAATTACTTCATCTAGATCAATTAGAACACCGTGTTTTAAAAAGCTGTTTGATGTTGGAGGGAGAGTGTTTATTTTCAAAATAATTTAAAAAAAAAAAGAAAAAGGAAATCCTAGTTTGCCAGAGGAAACCATTGTCAAGTTTCTAAAAATGTTTCAAATCTAACCTTGAGCCCAAATAGAAACATTCACATGCTGTTTCCCTGTTCCTAAACCTCCAGTGGCTCCCCACTGCCTCCGGAACACGGGTCAGGCTCTGAAGCCCGCTACGCATGGAGCTGCCCAGGTGACCGACCACCACAGACCTCTCCCACAGAACTCTCCACTGTCGCCTGCAGACACGAACCTTCTGTACCAGCCGCACCCAACCTGTACCTTGTTGCCCAAGCACACCGAGGACTTCATTCCTCTACAGCTCTGTGCCACTTCCCACTTCCCACTCCCCAACCTAGCTCTCCCATTTCTTCTGGGGCCCCCCCGAGCACTGGGTCCAGCTCTTCTAGGAAGCCAGGCCAGGGGCACTTCCTGTGGGGTCTGTCAGCTAGGGCTGGCACTAATCTCTTCTGTAGTTTTAAATGTTATACGTGTCTATTTCGTCCTCCTCTTTTCAGTAGACACCTGAGGCCTCAATAAACTCATCACTTGGCACTGAGAGCATAGTTTGTCCTGGTACTGATGTGTGTGAAGTTTGAACTTCCTTCTGAAATGACCACCCTCTGGAGACAAGCAACCAGATCCTGGCTCCTCGGTCTTCCCCCAGGAGCACAATGGTAACAAAACAAAACCTGATGCTATTTCTGGGCCTGTCCATCCTGCCCCTGGCATCTTGCAGCCTTCTCCGGTCCAGTCTAATCCCTGTATCACCAGAGAAAGGCAGCAGAGCTGACTTGTGGGAAACATGGCGTCTGCTGGGCCCTTCTTGCATAAGGAAGTTAAAGAAGTTTGAGGATGTATACACTAAAGGAAAACATGGGGGTGGGGTGATTAATAAACGGTTTTGCGGGTCGCCAGGACTATCAACTGAACTCTCCTTTCCCAAGAAGTCTTGCTTTTCCTTTCTCCTGGGGTCAAGTGCAGTTATGAAAACTTCCTATAAAAAATTAGGCTGTGGCATTGGAAGATATACTAGCCAATAACTCATGAGATAAATCTAAGCAAGCACTTCTTCAAGCTGCATTTTGTTTGCTTGCTTCAGTTTTTAATCCTGTAAGTGAGGAGACATGAGTAAAGGTCACCATTAGCCATGACCGATCACCTGAATAAAAGCCAGAGGCTAAGTGAGGGCCAGGTAAGACAAACTAGAGAGGCAGAAGAGAAATCCTGAGTCCTTGACCTGAACTCTGGTCAGGAGGGCAGCGTGAAGACTCTCTGAGTCTCAGGCTCAGTCCCCTAAGAGAATGACACTCCCCGGAGATTGGTGGCCGTGTTCCAGGCTCCGTGCTTCTGCCCTACCGTGCCCTGCCTCAGAGGACCTTCACAACCCTGTGATGATTCCAGAACTCCACACGGGAACCCAGCAGCTCACATCACTTAAACGACTTACCCGACCTCAGCTGGGAGCCCGGAAGGGGCTGCGTCAGGACTCATCCTTGGCTGTGTTTTTCAGAGCCCATGCTACCTTGTATGTGGACATCCATGTTTCAGACCCAGAAGATTCTGAGACACACGATATGTGGTGAGCCACCAGGCCATTAGGTCTTAAGAAAATTTAGGTTTACCGCAAAAATAATGGTTCCGTGGTTGAGGTGAAGATGTTTGCAGGGGGGCACGTATGTGAAACACAAGAATGACAAAGGGTCAGTATCAATGTTCCTGACATGACAGAACCAAACCCTGTACCACCCGTCCCTCTCCGCCTTCTGGTTGCTGTTAATGCGTTTCCCCATCTTATTACTTCCTCTATCTTCCGTCTCCCCTTCACTTTCACTGCTAAGACATAAAAAATGATTCCTGGGTAAAAGTGATTAGTGCTAGTTGGAAGAGAGGTGTCAGAGTCACATAATAAATCACGGCTGTCGCCTCACCCTCCGGCGTTCTGCATTAGGATGTCATCAGGGCTCCCTCCCAACTCCCTCACCATCTCTCCCCTTTCTCCACCTAATTCTGTCTTTCGAGTGCTATTTTTCTAGTCTGGTAGGCACAGCACTGAACTGAAAACGCTCTGCCAAGACCCTTGGCAGCAGCCGGCCTCCAGGAATCCTGCCCACAGCCACGGTGCAGGAAAGACAGAGGAGACAGGGCCTCTGAGAGGCAGGCCAGAGGGCCAGGCTTAGGGGCTGGCTTGGATGCTAGACAGAACAGGTTTCCCTGGCCTGTCAATGGCCCTCCCTTTGGAGCTCAGCTTTCTCATGCTAGGGTCAGGATTACAATGGCTCACTGGCACTTGGAATAGTTCTCTTGGAAGAGAAGCGAGAGGGAGGAGGGAAGAAGGAAAAAAAAAAAAAAAAACAAGCCGGTACACCACCCAGAGTTGGGCAAGCTCCACAGGGCATGGCCACGTGCCTGGAGCACCCGGTCCTGCAGGCGGGCAGCCAGGGTGTCCAGGGCTCCCATGAGACCTAGGGGTGGGGGATGGATGGATGCTGGGTTGTTTCCCACAGGCAGAAGAGGAGCTGCTAACCTAGAGATGGTAGTGCTAGGTTAACATCAGGGAAGTAATTTGTTCTAACCCAGGAGGGAGAGACAGGTCACACCAGCTGCAAGAAATGATTGTTGGGCATGCTGAGGGAAAAAGAAAGAAAAAAGAAAAAAAAGCATGTCCTATTTTTGGGCAGAGGGAAGAGGACTAGATGAACAAATCCCGAAATGGAGAATGGGGACAGGGAACCCGTCATTCCTTTACCCCGCCACTGCTCTCCTAAGGACACTTTCCATCGAGCTTTCCTGTGCCCCACAATTCATCGCATTTTGCCATGCCTCATCGTGTTTAAGCCTGATGAAACTCCCTGGGGAAAAGATTATTTATAGCCTACACTCTATTTCTCCGTAAAACTGGGGCTTAGAGAGGTTGAGAAGCAGACACAAAATGACCTGGCAGGCCAAGGGTGGGTCTAGGATGCAAAGCTCAACCTCCGGTACCAAAGCCTTCATTTCTACGGCCAAGCGGTCTTGCTTTCCATTTCCCTCCCTGAGTATCTCTTGCCCCAGGCAAGGGATTGCTATTCAGTATATGTCAGCAACATGGACAGGAGAACAGGCTAAGTCTGTCCCCTTTTAGGGCATGGTGGACAAGGTAAGTAATTCTAAGAGACTGCATTCAGAACAAACTGGACTTTTTGTCTCCCTTTCAGAATTTTCTTGATCTAAGTGAAGTAGAAACTCCCAAGAGTCTCAAAGTGCTGTACAAGACACCATCACTCATACGGCTCCCAGCCAGCGAATGGACATACGCTGGGTAGGAAAAGATATGATCTGCAGGTCCTTTAAAGCAAGCTTCACCCATTTTCCTCTGTGGGATTTCCCATAATCCTGAAACCACCTGCCCAGAGCTCCCCACATAATGACACAAACTCCAAAGCTGGAATTTCCCTCCCATGTCAAGAGTCCCACCACCAAGGACACGAAGCAGAAAGAAGACACAAACTGCAGGCTGCAAAGCCACAGCAAGTGTCCCCATCCCCTTCTCTGGGTACCATTCACTCAAAGTCCTTCTCTTCCCACATGTGACCACACAGAAGGATTTTCACATTTCTGTGCACCCAGCCTTCATCATAGCTCAGTCCCTGGGCTCAGAACTGAAAAGAAACCTTCTTAATTCTCAACTGAATCTGGGTCTTAAAGAGGCAGGACACCACCACGCCTTTAATCCCAGCACTCGGGAGGCAGAAGCAGGCGGATCTTTGTGAGTTCGAGGCCAGCCTGGTCTACAGAGAGAGAGATCCAGGAAAGGCCCAAAGCTACACAGAGAAACCCTGTCTCAAAAAAAAAAAAAAAAAAAGGCAGGACACCCCAAAGCTATATATATATTTATATATAATAGATGACTGTCCCTAAAGGGACAGCTTTCCTTAAAGCAGTCACTCAATTCTCAGGACAAACAGATACTTATTTTTCTAAGTACCCAGCACATAACCGCCAGGAGCATGCTTTCCCCATGACCTCTGATATAATCTGATGTACAAAGAGCAAAGCATACAGAATGACTTTCTGCCATCCTGCTGGGCTGGGAACAGCCAGCATGCTGCACTCAGACACCCTGAGGGCCCTACATCCAAGACCCACCACTCTCCCCTTCATGGACAGGACAACCCATGGCATCACCACCACCACCACCACCACCACCACCACCACAGCTTTCAATGTGTCTCTAGAGTACAACACGGAGGAACTGGATCAGGATGCCTAACATACGGAAAGGGTCTGGGGAGCAGTCATGATGGACAGTTTTCAACTAGGCTCACCTTGTTATTCCAAGATACTCTCAAGCTCCACCTCATCCTGCATGATCTGTCCATCTAGCTTCCCTACCTTTCACCCAGACAGGTGACGCAATGCTATTGACACGATGCTGTTTGAGCAGAACTCAAAAGCTGCACACTGAGCAAGCAGTTGAAGGCAAATGTTTGAACTGTGCTGCACCATCTCCTGGCTACCCTGATGACTTCATTCTATCCCCTAAAAGTGCAGAACACTCTTATTAATATCCATATATTTTTTTGTCTCTGGACCTTCCCCAAAGTTTTGCCATAGAGTATTATAGGGGATAAAAAAAGTACTCATTTGTATGATAGCAACTTAAATTAAGTCTAGATTTTGCTGCTCACATTGAAGGTCCATGTCATTAATTCTCAGCTAGGAAAGATTTTATTCCGGGGGGACATTTGGAGGTGACTGAAGACACTTTTACCTGCCACGGCTGGAGGGTGGGGTGCCACTGGCATCTAACGGGGAGAGTAGAGATATCCTTTAACATCCTGTAATCCACAGGGCTGTACAACACAAGACTTGTCCTCCAGGGAGAGTGCCAAGGTTGAGAAATCTCAGTTGGGGCTGAAATCACACAGTTCTCAGAATGCTCATGGCTACATCTGCGCTCTTCCGTTCTGAGGACTTACTTTCCTCAAGATTCACTCGGTATTTCTATTCTGGTCAGCCCTGTGAGCTATGCAGAACAGTCAAGAACGTTGTCTTTTTTTTTTTTTTCTGGTTGGCTTGACACAACACATCCATCAAGCCTGTGTCCCGTAGCATTTCATTTCTCAGTATAATCTTTATCATGAGCACCATTGTATGAATTGCAGAATGTGATTTTTTTTATCTATTCTCATTTGAAAAAGAGTTTTGATTTTTTTCTTGTTATAACTACCACTGCATTTTTCAATTTGAAGAATAAAATCATTTTCAAATGTAATTCAACTAACCTTTTAAAGGATATTTAAATGGAGGGGTTGTTTTCCAGATCCCTCAGCATGTTTCTTCCGTAACTTAATGAAGTGATACTCACAGACACTTGGGAGTTCCTTGCTAAGGACAGCAACTCTGAGTGGGTAATCCCCATCACCTGAGTCATGGACCATCGTGGTCTCTAGGGAGCTCTGAGAAATGACTTGAGCCTCGAATTCTAAGGTCTCAATTTCTCACTCTCAGTAGGAACACCCTAGACACTGAGCAAACTCTCCTGATACTTCCCTCCAGAGAGAGGCTGTGTACTGTCTCTAGTGACTTTAGGAAGGTATTTCAAGTGACACTGTCCTAACAGGGAAAGTTAGCAACAGTCACAACCACGTGAATTAACAAAACACCCGAAGCTAGCCACCTGACCTTGGTGCATTGTCTATAACTTCCAAAATCACCTCCATCAAATTGAAATTACACCTTTCTATTAAAGGGGAAACTGAGGCTCCAAGAGGCTCTGCCATTGCTAAGGTCACTCAGATGTGCAGCAGAATGTGGGGAGACTCTGCCCTCTCTCTCCCTGTGGTACATCGTTATATCCAGCATAGTATTTTGCTAGCTACATTTCCCAGTGAAGAAACTGAGGACAGTGGAGCTATGCATTCTTCATAGCAAGCCGTCTAATTCACACCAAGAGGGTGATGCTGTCTCCTGGGGTAGCAGCAGGTTAAGACTTCATTCCAATAGAACCCATGGCCTAGAGTTATCAACCAAAGTGGATTTGGGAGATGGGGTAAAATAGATTTGAAAGCCCAGAGATGTACAAAAGAGTGAATCTGAACTCCAGAACTAACCCAGAAAGGTAGGTGAGCCCTCTCTACCCCCTCTTTCCCTTCCATTTAAGCCCTGCTCTATGTGTGACAGAAATTTCTGCCTGAGTCGAGGACACAGAGTTCAGCTGCAAATGCTAACACAAGTCTCTCCTTGTCCTGTTTTCTGCCTTTCCCTGCAGCTAAGACCTTCCGTTCGGTGACCTTCCTGTCAATTTATCAGTTTGAATCTTTGTTCCTGGAACCGGCACATACAGTGATCTTTCTTCCTTCTTGGTTGGTGCTGTGGAGTAGTAAAGGTATGGATCCAGGGCTGCCTCAGTCTGTGCTTATCCCTGCCCATTTGGCAATGGATTTTAAAGGCTAGTTCTTTCCAGGTAATGTTTTTGTGTCACTTAAAAACGGCTTTCATTGTTCATTTGCATATATGTGTGAGCCTGTTTCAATGCAGTGTGTGTGTGTGTGTGTGTGTGTGTGTGTGTGTGTGTGTGTGTGTGTGTATGTGTTTGATTTGATTTAGCTGGCTGCCCACTAACCTCAGCGATCCTCGGGTATCCACCTCCTCAGCACTAGGGTTACCAGTGTGCCACTATGCCTGGTTTATTACGAGGGCACTAGGGGTCAAATTCTGGTCCTCACACAAGCACGTATTGACAGGAGCTTCTCTCCCCAGCCCTGTCACAGGCCTTGATAAAGGTGGAATAAATGTGATGAGCAGATGACAGTGAAAAGCTAGAACAGAAAGGCAGATTGGCCCCCAGGAACACAGAGTGCTAAGAAGAAAGAGGCTCAGCCTCAGCTAATGGGAGGGCCTGCTTTTGTTTAGATTCTGGGTCTTAGTCAAGGACAAGAGGAGATGAATGAAAAAAAAAATTGTCCCACCCCTTTCCTAGCGTTGACCCCTTTGGGCCAGAGAAGAACGGATATGGGTTAACCCAGCCTTCTGGGGTCTACTCAAATTATCCAGCAAGATCCTATTATGTTTGTGTTTGGGGACCCAGGAGGAGGGGCAGGAGATAGGATGGATGTTTACATTAACCCATTAGCCCAGTCATTAACTCTAGGCTGGAGTATCTTAAACTGTAGCCTTTGAACCAACTACTCAGAATTCTCCTTGGAGCTGGTTAAAATGAACACTCCGGGTTCGCACCCCAGATCTGAAAACACCAGCTTTCTGAGGGCAGGTCCATAGAGTCCCAATTTAACTGACTCTGCAGGTGAGAGCTGGGCATGCTCAGTGAAGGAGGAAGGATGTTCAGAACAGAAAGAGGAGAGGCTTCCTCTCCAGGAAGGTGTGCTCAAGTCTCCTTCCTACTCGTGCCAACCTCTCCCCCCGCGGCCCCCCCCCACCTCCCACATCTAATGGGTGAACTTTCCAGAATTTACCTGGTCTGATAGGGCTCTGCATACAGTTCGGAGATGGGATGCCAGGGTGGAGAGGTGCAGATGCCCGGCTGCTGAGGTCCATGACCGAGGGAGCCGTGGAGGACGCCGGTTGCAACCCAGGAGGGTGCGGGCTGTGGTCATGCTGCGATGGACTGGGGGGGATGCCATTTTCTGACAGAAATTCCTCCAGGTCCATGTATTCCAACTGGAAAGTATCTCCGTCATAGGGAAGGGTCTTGTCCCATAAGGTGGGTCCCAAGAAGGCCGACTGGGGGACGGTCGGGCTGTTGCTCTCATCATCCAGCTTCTTTCCTTTGTCTTTATCTTTGCTAAATGCTGAAGGAGAAGGCAAAGGTGAGCTTTGTTTTAAAAACAGAAGAGAAAAGGGGTCACCAGCTTTCCTGCCATCTGTTACCAAACTACTTCTCAGGGGCACCAGAGGCCCTCTGGATGCTGTCTTTTGTGGATCTAGAGTTTCAGCACCTTCCTATTTACTTTGGAAAGAAAGCACCAGTCTGTAGTGCCGGGCTACAGGGTGATTTGGAATACAATCAAGAGAACAGTCGTCCTCGGTGTGTTATTTGAAGGGATAAGTCACTGAAATCTATGCTGGGAAAATAACACCCAAGATTATGTACAACTGATGTGATTTTTTTTTTTTTTAAGGAAACCGCCAATAACCTGACATGATTTTTATCTTCCACAAATTGATGACAGCAAAAACCTGAGGTCACTCAGATTTATAAGCCAGGGTGTTCATGCTGAGTCTTAGTAAAACAGCCCTCCCCTCCTTAATATTATGTATCTAGTTCTTACACTGTCCCTTTCCATATATTATCTCAATAAACTTGCAAGAGACTACAACTATCCCCATTTACAAGGAAGATAAGGCAGCTCCTGTCTTAGAAGGAGCCAGGGGCCTGTGTGGGAGCGGTAGCAGGTGGGGGTGGGGGGTTGACGGCAAGAACCTTCAAACTCATCCATTTGCTTGAAAAGCCATGGGACAAAAAGACAAAGTCGGTTTTAAACAGTGGTTTCTTCTTTCTTTTCCCCAAAGATTTAAGTATTACCTAATTTACCAAAAAAAAAAAAAAAAAAAAAAAAAAGTATACATTGATGCATCCCATCTGAAGCGGTAGGTACTATTATATTGCACAGGTGCTGTATTCTACACTAGGATGGAAGAATGCAGCTATTTCCTGCCTGGAAATACAGCTCCCCCGGATTTGGTCTTTACCAAGAGCTCTCTGCATTTTGCCAATATTCAGGTGTGGGTGGAATCTAGGATTACAGAATTTGCTTCTGAGTTTTTCTTCCTTAGAGATATGCAGCCCCACTGCCACTCACTCTAATCTCCAAATCCTCCACAGTCTCATTAGAGAGTTAGACTTAAAACATCCACCGCAAAAAGCCCACCGCATCCGCTTTCTCCAAAATGCTACTCCTTCAGGCGCAGGAAGGGTGCGGGTTTGGGGAGGTGGTGGGGTGGGGGTGGGAGTGGGGGTGGAGAGGTCTCTAAGCGCAATCAAGCACCAGCAACTCTTGCAACGCAACAGGCGTTCTCTCCCAGAGAAAATGATGCAAACACCCCGAAGCTATTTGCAGCCAAATAATCTTTCAGGACTTTATTCTGGAGCCACATGATTCGCTTTTGTCACTCTGATACCACCAAAGGCAAGAAACTGCACCCGCCCCAAACAAAACACAAATCCGTGGGGGCATCAGCTGGTTTCCCCGCCCGGTCTCACATGCATGCCCCCCCTACCCCACCCTATCCTTGTCTCCCCAGCTCCAGCCATGGTTGCCTAGGGAAGGTTTGAGACTTACCAAGAAAGGGCTCAAGCCAGAGGCGGCTCCTGCACGCGGTTACACGTGAGCCTGCTCAGCTCTCCCCTCCCACCGGGAAGAGTGCACCGGGAAAGTGTCAGCGCTGGAGGCGTGCACCGCTTCCCGCCGACAGACCACTCCCCCCACCACCCCCACCCCGCTTTGTGAACTGCCCTGCTGCGGGAGAACAAGCCTCTCCGCTCCTGCCGCGTGAGTTCACAATACAAAACAGTAACGGAAACAGTAACACAATCCAAATATCCAGGCTGCCGAGTGAGCGCCCCCCCCCCCGCGCCCCAGCTCTTCACTCGGACCCCAGGCTCTAACCAGCCCTCCTCCCCCATTTCCCCTCCTCAGTCACAGGGACAAGACTCTCCCGCAGACTCCCATGCCCTGTCACTCTAGGCAGCGATCCAGACCTGTCAAGTTCACCTGTCACCTGCGTTGCAGGACAGACCTAGACAGTCCTGGCCAGGTCCCCAGCGCTATTTCAAATGTTGTCCCGGAGGGATCCCCTTTGCACTGAGGAGAAAGAGTGATGAGTGAGCCCCCAATTTCACCAAAGCCAGGCGAAGGGAAGAAAGATTAGGATGCCCGGCAGAACAGGGGGTCCCTGGAAGTGTTGTCCCTTCCCTGAGCCCTGCTGTCGAGGCAACGCTCACCGTCTTCAGGATGAAGGGGGAGCTTCAGCGGGTTCTCCAGCAGGGACCTGAGCACGCCGTAGGGAGGCGGGATAAAGGTGGGGTTCAGGGGGAGCTGTCGGGACATTTTCTCCATCGTGGTGCACTCAATTGTCTTTTAAAAAGAAGGCCAATCGCCGCCCCGAAATGTTGATGAGCTTTTTCCTCCGTCCTTTGCCAACCAAAAGTACTCGCTTTCAAAACAGTTGCAGACAAGGAAGAAAAAAAAAAATTACTTCTGTCTTTGTAAATACACCAGCATACAAATATCAAAATAATAATAATAAAAAAAACTTTCGGGTTCTCGGTGCTGACAGTCCCGGGCAAGCGCACTCACTCAGCGCCGCGGGATCCTCCGGCCCTGTGCAGGATGCTCTCACCTGCCTCCAGTCACTCAGACTTGCAAAATGTTCAAAATTGCAAAGGGGAAAAAAAAAAGAAGAAAGGGGAAAAAAAGAAAAGAAAAGAAAAAAAAACGTAGACGGCAGCAGATGAGCAGAAGGCAAAGCGCGGGCCGCGGACCCTCGCACGAGCACCCGAGGCGGTGCCGTCCCGCCCCACCCCCCTCCCCGCCGCGGCCGCTGCTCCCCGCGCTCCGCGGCCCCGCAGCGCCGGGCTCAGCGCATCAGGCAGTCCATGTGCCGCTGCACTGACAAGAGTGACGTCAGGGCCCGCACCGCGCGCCGATAGGCGTGCAGGGGCGGAGCACGGGCCATCCCCGCCCACCATCCCCGCCCTTCCCGGGCTGCGTGTGTAGCATCGCCGCACGCTCTGATTTTCTGGACCTTCTTGCGGCGACGGTGGGCTGCTAAAAGCGCAGGTGCCAGATTTCCTGGTTCACTGACTGCCTTGGGCTCTGAGGAACCCCACTCACGCCCCACCTCGTCTCCTTTTGCGCGCTCGTTCTTTTTTTGTTTTTGTTTTTTTTTTTTTCCAGAGTGAGTAGAGCCATGAGGAATTCGCATCAGTGGTTTTCAGCGTGGACATTGATTCTTTTTAAAGAATAAAACGAAAGATGGCCACTGGCATCCCAGATTTAAATTAGACACACACACACACACACACACCCCCGACGGGGGTGATGTCCTGGCAATCGTGGGTTTTTAAAGCTCCTGGGGTGGCTTCAACCAGAGGGCAAGTTTAGGAAACTCCTGTTTGGATAGACCTAAAGCATAAGACTTCTAAGTATTTCTCCTGGGCCCTGGAGAGCTTTGTGCCTTCTTTCTAGCCCCACTCCATATCCAACCTAAAATAACTACTTTCCTGAATTCTAAAGAAGGTGCAAATGTAGAATGGAGACGGGAGTGGCAGACTGAGCTGAAGTGAACTATCTCCCACGCTGTCAGAGGGAATTAATGAGACAGACGTTTGCTTGCAAAGGAAGGGATGGCATGAGAGACTTACACACTGAATGAGATTTGATGAGTGTTTACAAGACCTAGCGCAACGGTAACTGGGCACAGCTGTAATTGGTCTGAATTCTAATGAACATAAGTTTACAAACTATTTGCTAAAAGGTAAAGGGGATCCTGTCATCTGTGACCGCTGCACTTCTGTCTGGCCCTCTGAAAGCTGGTAGAGCGGCCAGTCTTTTGACATTGGCGCTGAGGTGTGGAGTGGATGAGGTGGAATGTGGCCATTCAACATCGCATGCCAGGAGAGCAGAGAGACCCACAAACTATCCCCACGGCCCTCTTTCACCTTTATGCCCCCTCCGTTACACATTTTCTAGCCAATGCTAAGTCCCCCTGCCCCATAAAGGAACCTGTGTGGTGGTTTTTGCAGTAGTGATGATTGAACTCAGTCCTTACCCATGTCTGGCTAGTGCTCTTGCCACAGTGAGCTGTGTTCTCAGACCTGTGGGGAAGGGGTCTGCAAGAATCTGTTCAATGAGACATAAAGACCTTTGTGGCCATAGACTGGGTCCCTGGGTGCAAACATTAATGCCCACCCCCAAGCCTCACTGCCAAGAGTAAAGGGTAAGAAAGGGGAGAGAAGAAACTTAAAACTCAGGAAACCCTGAGGGGCCATTGGCCAGGGGCACAGGAAGCTCATAACAAGTGCCTTTGGCCAGCTGTAGCTCTTTCCCTGAGCAGAAGTTTCCTGGTAAAAGGATGGTTGGTTTTGTGGCCCTCATTCCCTCAGGCTAAAACCTGGACAGAACGTTAAAGTAACATGCTAACCAAGATGCTCTTGGAATGCTGGATTCTAGAAACACAAGCCTCCGTGGTGAGTGCTGTGTACATCTACTAAGCACCACTGCATGCTAATGACTGTGCCTGGTCTGGTCTGAAGAAGATGGGTAAGACACGAATCTGTTAAGAGTGAGCCATGTAAAGACTGCCATAGAAGCAAACTACACACACACACACACACACACACACACACACACACACACACAGGCTTCCCTTCCCATGATCTTTTCAGAGAGAGAGGTATCTCCCCAACCTACACCCCTGTGAGCCAATAGACCAGGAGAGGTGCAAGCATTCTGACTAGAAGCAAGCGAAGATTCCAAGCCGAAGAAAGGAGGCCAGGCCCTGTGTGACAGCCCGCCAGCCTTCCTCGGTGCGCACCTGTTCTCTGCCTTCCCCACTTCCCCGTGTTTCTGCATATGGAACCCTTATTGAGTCAAGGAATTTGTCTGCCCGAGCAACCTTTTCCTTCTCTCCAGAGAGAGCCTAACACCATGGCTTTTGAAATAGTTCTCATTTAACTGGCGTGGTGACTGATCACTCAGTTTACTGAGACGTTGGTTCATCTAATTTGCTTTCACTAGGCGTGGTCACCTCCAGATATAGGCACCCTGGAACTCCATCCCCTTAGACAGTTCTCAGACTGTGGGTCACGACCCCTTTGCCAATTCTCTGTCTTCAAAAGTATTTACAATATGATTCATAGCAGTAGCAAAATTACAGTTATGAACTAGCAATGGAAAAAAAAAATGTGTGGGTGCACCACAACATGAGGGACTGCATTGAAGGGTCACAGCATTAGGAAGGTTGAGAACCACTGCCTTAGACCATAGTGACTCTCTCTTCTGTCCAGCTCTGCCTCTTCACTTCAAGTGTATAAGCTAGTGTTACCGAATTTTAATTACAGGAGACACTGCTTCAGAGCAGACTTCCTGGCATTCTGTCTCTTACAGTCTTTCGGCCTCCTCTTCTGAAATGTTCCCTGCCATATACATGTAAGCACCGTGATTGCGGGCTCGTGCTCCCCATGATCCATTTACCTCCGCATTGTGTCCAGCTGTGGTTTTCTGTGATGTTCTCCATTTGCCAGGAAAAGGTGGTTCTCACCCTCAGGCTGATTCTTCAGTCTATGCAGACCTGCATATCATTGTAAAGGTTGACCTGAACCCACGCGCTGAGTTACAAGTAGCACGTGTCCGTTTTCAAGACCTTTCCACACCATGCTATCGTTTCATCCTGACAATTCCATTTAAAAAATTAATGATTAAAAATTAATCATCCCAATCTTCTATTGTTGGACAATAGCCTCCAAAGCTGGTGGTTCATATACACCTAACAATGTATTGTTTCTCATCACTTTACATTGTGGGTAAAGCTCAGCGGGGATGCTTGCATGGTTGGCCTTTCTTTTTTTTTTTTTCCCCCTCTGTAATATCAAGGTCTCTCTCTCTTCCCACATGGCCTCCTTGGATGTTTTTTTTCCATGTCCTTTCTCAGCAAAGTAGATAAGCCCCCATGTGCTGTGTTCCAGAAGCTTTACTTGCTGATGCCCATCATTCAAAAATCAGGTGTGTGGCTAGGCCTGAGTCAACAAGGGAGGTGAGTACATAGGGCATGGAAGTTAAGCAGTATAGTTGAAGTTAGTAAGCACTAGATACTTTGGCTATCAGCTCAGTGAGTCATTAGTTGAATGTATGGCCCATGAGCCATTCATTCCATATCCATTCTAAGCAATGACTTGTACAGCTATCTATGAAATGCAAAGATAAATCAAACTGAGCCAGGGTCAGGAGCTCAGTCTAAGTGGGCTATGCCAGGACTAGCCACAGTACATGCCAACTGGTTTCTTACATTTCATTCATGCTGTTCATTTCTGGGATGCCCTTCCTTCTTGGCTCCATCTCTGAATTCCAGTGGACAATGACTGAGCATCCTTAGCATCCTAAGAACTTTGCTGATTTTCTTTAGATCCATCAGTATGCTGTTCAGAGAGGAGGATAGGATAGACCATAGGAAGAAAGAACGATTCTATGATAGCTGTAAGGCCCTCTGCTCTGGTTTTGGCCAGTGGCTTCTACCTGTTGTCATTTCAAGAGACTTAACAATAAGGTTAAGTAGGGACACCTTGGGGCTGTGCAGGAGAATGGGGTGGATAGGGCAGGTGGGAGTTAGCCATCTTGGCCCTGACCCTGAAGCTCTGTGGAGGGGGTCTTTGCTATGTGAATAGTGTCTGTGTTTCAGACTCCTGGTGGCTGTGAAATCTAGCTCTGCACACAGTGCCTTCCCCTGTTCCTGTGCCCTCCCAGGGCCTGGGAACCTGTGCATTGGTAGGACTTCCCAGCGATTATGAAGTGCATTGTATGGCTAAGCCAAAGGTCTAGGTGAACCTGTTTGTCCTGTCTCCAGTTTATCTGGGGAATTAATTTCAGTGAAAAGCACTGAATTGCCAAGCCAAGGGTTGTCCCTTCCGCTCTTCTAGAGGCCTCCAACTCACCCAAAACATTGAAAAGGACAATTATAATTAATTAGCCTAACTACTGAAGAATGGATTCTCTGGCCTCAGGAAAATGGAATACAAAATTAAGACATGTACTGGGAATGCTAGGCTCTTCTTCAAGAATGACTAGTGAAAGAATCATGGCGAGACTGCCCTTCTCTTTCCCTAAGCACTGTACTGCTCTGGCAAACATCGATGGCAAATATTAAGAGAGGCGTAAAAAGAATAACACTAGGTACAGATGGCAGGACTTACACAGGTGTGGTAGAAGACCAAAGACATTGTTTAGAAGAGAAAGAAAGAAAAAAATATATAGCAAGGAGAAAGGAAAACAGTGTAGAGTATTACACGGAGTGAGAGCATAATTTGGGGCCAAATGTACATTGGTTCCTGGGTACCTGCTGCCACTAGTCTACATATCAACAACAGCATGGAGGAGGAAAAGGAGGAAGAGGCCATGGCAGCAGCATGTTTATAATGTGCTTAGCGGTGTTCTTTAACTGTGATACAAAGTATTAATCTTGGTAACTCGTCATCTTATCTATGACTTATCACACAGTATAGGGTATATGGCATTATCACCCCATTTTACAGACAAACCAATGAGGTTCAGAAATGAGAGACTTGGTATTTTCCTGTGACTAGCTAGCACACACACAAGTTATGAGTCAAAAACAGCTCTGCTGGACTCTAGCACCTGTGTTCTTTCTCTCTATCTAGAGAATAAATGATATACATCCCTTTAGTAAACCCATTGAATTTCCAACAGGCTCAACTCCTGTCCTGTAACCTTGGATAATCCATCTGATCTCCATGCTCTTTAGGGGAAATATAAACAGATGCCTGTGTTTCTCAGCTGGCAGTTACTAGGAGACTGAAATGCTGCAATGCATAGGCAAGTGCTTAGCAAACTTTGAAGGATAGACTAAGGCGAGGCCTGGCTATTGGAGACTTCATTTTCTTTCCTTTGAGGTATACTCACAGATTAACCTGCATACCCATTTCCTTAAGTCTACATTGCTAGTGACTATTTTGCATCTAAATATGAAAACTTTTTTTTCACCTTCTTTCTCTCTCACCAGGTAGCCATGTCATATTTATCCTAACCTCAAAAAAATGCAACCTAAAATTTAATAATAATAATAATAATAATAAAATCCAGCAGATTCTGGGTAGAGTTGCCCTTATCTTGGTTCATAGTAAGGGGTGACGGAAAAGAATTGTGTCGATTAGGTAACAGCTTAAAATGAGTAAATATAGCTGAAGAAAGAGACTGAAGGTAAGGACACAGGGGTTTACCATGATTCAGAATCAAATGTGTAATTCGATCAATTGATAGGTCAGGGGAACAGTTTACCAAAGTTAACATTCATCAACTGCATTCTAAAATATCACTTCTAAACTTCAGATGACCAGAGTTCACTTTTAAGCCAAGGAGGAGACTGCCAAACAAGCTTCGTAGACCAAGTACTGAGGCAGACAGTGCTTCTGGTAGAGGAGACCTGAAGCCATGCCAACCATCTTAGTTATGGTTTCTACCACTACGGTGAAACACCATGACCAAAAAGCAAGTTGGGGAGGAAAGAGTTTATTTAGCTTACACTTCCAGATCATAGTCCATCATTGGAAGGAGTCAGAACAGGGCTGGAGCCTGGAGGCAGGAGCTGATGCAGAGGCTATGGAGGAGGCCTTCCCCACCTTGCTCAGCCTGCCTTCTTTTTATAGAACTCTGGACCATGAACCCAGGGATGGTACTGCTCACCATGGGTTGGGCCCTCCCAGACTGATCACTGACTGAGAAAATGCCTTACAGCTGGATTTCACAGTGGCATTTCCTCAACAGAGGCTCCTTCCTCTCCAATGACTCTACTGAGTGTCAAGTTGACCACAAAACCAGCCGGTACAGTCCGTTATCATGGTATGACATGTTAGTGTGCAGGCAGACATGGTACTAGAGAAGTAGTTGATTGTCCTACATCTTGACTTGTAGGCAACAGGAAGTGGTCTCAGACAATGGGTGGCATCTTGAGCATATATGAGACCTCAAAGCCCGCCTCTGCAGTGACACACTTCCTCCAACAAGACCACACCTACTCCAACAAAGCCACACCTCCTTATAGTGCCACCCCCTTCGGGGGCCATTTTCTTTCAAACCACCACAGCCAACAATCATGCAGAGGCTCAGGGCCAACTCCCCTCTATTAGTTGAGCCTTAAAAATCAAGTGAAGGTTTGGATTCATCAACATTGCCACCATCCTATAAAGTTCCTGGGCTTTCATGTGAGCCATGTCATGAGTGATTGGCCAATTTTATGTTTATATGTGGTATCTCTGTTGGATCACGTTAGTAATCGGTTCCCTTTTTACAGGCCATGACAAGCCAGCCAGTACAACTCAGACACATGGGTGTCCCATGTGCAGCCAGCTTAGCCTGGCACGGCTTTTCTTTAGACAAGAATTCTTTCTAAGGAGCATGCCAGTTATGTGGAACTTCAAGCAGTACTTAAAAAAAATCCCTGTCACCTGGCCAGTATGTTCTCTTCCCTGTGGGGCTACTCTTTGCGGGGGCCTTTTTGCTAAACATGGAATCGGAGCACCGGAAGTGACTAGCATCACCTTAATGATAAGAGCTAGTGCCAACCAGGTGTGCAGAGCCTTGCTGGTTTCTCTCTAGTGGAGCAGCTGTGTGGATGTGGGCATTCATCACAGGGACGTGGACTGGGGGAGAGACGTGGGAGGAGAGACTGTGTGTGGCCTGAGGTGATTTAGATCTTTTGACATGCGATGGGATGAATTCTCAGGTTACTTTCCTCCTGTTTGTTATGCCTCTCGGGCATCTGCTGGTCTCTGTACCACGCAGGAGGCAGCATTCTTGAGTTTTTAGCCTCTGCTTTACTAGACTCCAAGCACACTATTCCCCATCTGTTAATGCCAGGCAGAGAACATTAAGATTGATGGGCTCTCAACAGGACGGCTCTCCTGAGATGGCAGCATCATGGTCTTCTGGACGCACACACACCACCAGTGGAGGGCTCTTCTGGACCAGGTGCTGGGCTGGGCCCTGAAGATTGGAGCAAAGGGTACAGATTTAGCTCCAAGGCCCCTGCACTCTGGCAATCTACCATCAATGGTGGGGGGGGGGGTCACAAAGGGCGATTAGCTCTAAAGACAAAGAGAAGTCTTCATAGGGCAGCTGTGGGGAAGGCTTTGAAGATAGGAGTGGACTAAGGAGGCCGGGAATGGGGGAGGAGGTCCAGTCAGGACAGACGGGTGGGAATGGGACAGTTGCAAGTACAAGCTTTTCAGTTTTCGGCAACGTGAGGTTTACCGGATGGCTGTAAGAGGCGCAACTATTGTTTACTATACTCTGCCTCGGCGAGGCACTTGGCTAGAGGGTTTGCATGCCACGTGGTCATCCATCTTTAAAACAACCCCATGAATCAGCTGCTAACATTCCTTATGAAACATAACTCTGAGCTGCATCACAGGCCAAAGTCAAACTGGCTGAGGCAGCACAGGGCGAGTATCAAAAGCCTCTGCCTTGTTACCTCTCGTCCTGATGCTTCATTCCCTCTCTACAGACTCACCTGAGGCGCACACGGGGGCACACCACACCCAGGAGTTCAAGAGTTTGTTTTATCTGGATTTCCTCCACTGACAGGAAAATTCTCTCCTTGGCTTTTAGTTGGTGTGTGTGTGTGTGTGTGTGTGTGTGTGTGTGTGTGTGTGTGTGTGGTGTGCATCTCTGTATGTGTGTGTCTATGTGTGTACTGGCCACAGGGCAACACTGGACATCTGTCCTCAGGCACATCCATCACGCTTGTTTGGAGGCAGGGTCTTTCACTGTCCTGAGCCTCACTAAGTAGGCAGCCCCAGAGATATCCCTCTCATTGCCACCAGTGCTGAGATTTGAAGCCCATGCCACCACATGCAGGGTTTCATATGGATTCTTGGTATTGAACACAGGTCCTTGCGCTGGCAAGGCAAGCACTCTATCCACCGAGCGGTGTTACCGTCATTGGGAATCACATGGAAGCCATGGCTTCATGGCTTGAAGGTGTATACAGATTCTACTAGGGCGGGGGTGGAGGGGGTGAGGGCAGTGCCGAAGTCCGGGGTCATCTGCCTGGGCCATATGCTTGGGCGGATCTGTTTGTAGAAGGGTTGTTTTCTCTCGCTCTCCAGTTTCAACTGTTCTTCCTCGCCCACCTCTGAAGGAGTGAAAACTATCGCTCTAGAGTGAGCAGCTTGTTCCTTCCTCCTTCCCTTGTCAGTTCTTACCCAGCCCTGAAGGTTAGCAGTGTTTGTTATCAGTGCCTCCCATAGTCTCCGTTACCTCCCTGGCTTGGGTTTCTGTTTACCTGCTGGGGCTTAGTCCTGACCATTCAGCTCTCCTTCCTTATTCCTTTCGGAACACGCCCAAGCACAATGGGTTCCCATCCAAATGAGATCTACTGTTGAATGTGTCGCCTCGGGTGTGCCTCCAGTTGCCAGCTAGTCCGCGCTTACGTAGTTACAGAGGTCCAGTAGCTAATAATCTGGGTATCTCATACCACTGCCTAATTGTCTTGGGCATTTTGTTAAGAAAATGGCAAGCAGCCTATGAGATTTCCATGTTTAGTTCTGAAATGCCTTTCAGTACTGAGCTATTTGAGTCCAGAGAGACCAATGCCATACTCAGTTGCTCTTTTCCAGTAGCAGTCAAATGAGATTGTTTCAAAGTTCAGAAGGATGATTCAGAGTGCAGATCCGTGGGTCTGTCTGCTGCAAGAGTCTGTTCTGTCTGAATTAGGATGCGTATGTGCTTTTTAAAAATATATAGTTATTCAAGATTTGTGTGAAGGAGTGTTTCACGTGCCTGTATGTCTGTGCACCGTGCCCTTGCTTGGTCAGAAGAGGGCATCAGATTCCCTAGAACTGGTTGTGAGCTGCCAAGTGGGTGCTGAGAACCCAACCTGAATCCTCTACAGCAGCAATTCTCAACCTGTGGGTACTGACCTCTTTGGGGGTTGCATATCAGATAACTTGCATTTCAGATATTTACATTACTATACATAACAGTAGCAAAATTACAGTTATGAAGTAGCAATGAAAATAATTTTATGATTGGGAGTCACCACAACATGAAGAACTGTACTAAAGGGTCACAGCACTGGGAAGATTGAGAACCACTACTCGATAAGAACACATTGTCTTCATCTCTGAGTCATCTCTCTAGCCTGGTGACTGCCTCTTGGAGACATGCCTTTTTCCCCTAGAGCTGCCTAGCACAGCATCACAAATTTGATGTCTGAAAACCACAGAAAGCGTTCTCTTACAGTTTTGGAAGTCAAAAGTCTAAACTGAACATGCCAGCAAGGACTGGCTCCGTGTGAGGGGGAATCTTGTCTTCGTTCTTCTGGAACCCAAGCAGTTGCGACTTGCCTTCCCAGCCACCATCTTTAGCAGAGTTTTGGGGGGAGATATTGTCCCCCAGTCAAAGTCATCGGGCCTGTGACTTGAAATAGAAATACCACATCTGTAATTGAACATGCAAACACAAAGGCATGGGGGCAAAGTTCTCTTCATTCGTTCAGGATTTTGTGTATTGAAAGGTGAAGAAAGATTCCCCTTCCCACTCTGTAACACACACACACATCACCCCAATGTCTTATCAGTATATATTTACCAATGAGATAAGATTTCTCCTTTCCCTTCCGCTGCCTTAGTCTCCTTTCCATGCTGATCCAAACCAAAGGTTTTAACCTAGGAACTGCACTACACTGGCTCTTTCTGCAATAGAGTGGAAACTCAGTCTAGGTCTGCTATCTGCCTTGTCCACAGAGCCCCTTCTCTGTTGTCTGGTATTCATTTCCTGTGTCCCTAATCCTCCAGCTATCAGCTACAAATCCTTTCCTTGGTGTCTCTCTTGGGACAAGACACAATTTACTTTCTGTAAATCTTCCACTTCCTCTTTAAAAGCAAGTCCGGGTCCTTGGATGACCCCCAGATGACCCTCACGTCAGGCATCCTAGGCCAAAGCTCCCTTCCCTCAGCTAGCTTTGTACTCAGACCTGCTCTTGGTAGCAAAACTCTAGCCCAAACTACCTCATCACGCTGTTCCTCTCTCCTGCCCTTGCCTCCCTGCAGGGAACCATTCGCCTCCTAGTGACTTGATGCCATGTTAACACCAGGGATGAACCTTGAGTGATGTGGATGGAGCCAGAGAAATGAAAGCCCAAGAGTATGTACTGTAAACAGCATGCCCTGCCATTGTGTGTGTGTGTGTGTGTGTGTGTGTGTGTGTGTGTGTTGTGTGCGTGTTGTGTGCGTGTGTGCCCACATGCAGCGCTTGTGGGTGGAGACCAGACATTGATGCTGGGGGATGTCAATCGCTCTCTTGCACCATGCTTAGGATTTTACCTGGGAGCTGGGGATCAAACTCAGGTCCTTAGGCCTTCGCGGCAAGCCCTTTACCTGCTGAGCCATCCCCCCAGCCCTGAACAATAAACAGTCTGTAGGAATTTAAAAGCCACCACACTGTCCATGTCTGCCCAACAGCTACCTCTTTGGGCAAGTCAACCATGATTTTTTTTGGTATTGTCAGGTTCCCACAGTGTCAAAGCTCTTACCAAGGCTGATTTCAATTACTAATGCCACACACTTAATGTGGAGTTGGGAAAAGGAGGCTGTCTCCCAGAAGTATGAGGCCTTTCTTCCCGACAGTTTCACGAGGAAAACAACCTCAACAGCGTGAACCACAGTGGACCTTTCTACACTAACCCTGACGCAGCTCATTTGAAGTGATTTTACCCACGTCCAGACGGTGAAAGATCTTCCCAGCAACTCCCTTTCACTCTGAGGCCAATGCTTCAATAGCTCATGTCACCTGAGATGACAGGATTAAGCTGGCTTTCATTCCCCACCACACCTTTGATTACCACCTTTCTCATCTACCCCGAGTTTAAAACACACTTACTCTGCTCTTTAACAAATGCCAATAACAAAGTTTGGGTACTTTTTTCCTTTCTTGACAGTTTTACTGAAGTTTAATTGGCATATAACACCACACATGCAACTTGATTAGTTTTGACATCTGTATACACCCATGAAGCCATCATTATAATCAAAATACAAAAGTGCCCAACCCCTTTCCCAAAGATTTTAATGGCCCTTTCTGGTCCCTCCCTGTCTCCTCCTGCCCCAGGCCACACAGATCTACTTTCTGTTACTATATATTAATTTTCATTTTCCATTTTCCATATATTTCTTACCTCTGCATTTAGCATGCTTTATTTAACTGTGAGTCTATATGAAGTCATTTTTAACAGGACTGTGTGTAATTATCAGCTCCAAAACTGAAAATGTGAGCATTAGTTCTCAGAAGCACCAAGGTGGCAGTTAGGGCATGCAAGTGAATGGAGTAGACCCTGGGAGAGGATTCATAAGACTCGTGACTTGGAGGAGTGTGTGTGTGTGTGTGTGTGTGTGTGTGTGTGTGTGTGTGTGTGTTTGGGGGGGGTTGTGTTCATGTATGTGCATGAAGATATATACATATATGTGTGGGTATGTAGAGGCCAGAAGTCAACCTTGGATGCTATTTCTCAGGAGCTGTCCACCTCATTCTTTGAGATGATCTCTCACCGACCTGCTATTTCGTTAGGCTGGCTGGACAGCAAGCTCCAGAGATCTGCCTGCCTCCTTTTCCCACAGTGCTGGGACAACATGCAGGCACTATCCCATCTCCTTTTGAATGAAGATTCTGAGGATAGAACTCAGCTTGCCTCATTTTACCCAGTGAACCACCTACCCTTCCTCTCTTTTCTCTCTCCCTCCCTTTCTCTCCATCTTATATCTGTATTTACTCATTTTTTCTTTTTTTTTTCTTTTGGTTTTTTTGAGTCAGGATTTCTTTGTGTAGTTTTGGTGTCTGTCCTGGAACTCACTCTGTAGACCAGGCTGGCTTCAAACTCACAAGATCCACCTGCCTCTGCCTCCCAAGTGCTGGGATTATAGGTGTGTGCCACCACTGCCCGGCTCATTTTTTCATACTTAAAAAATACTTAATTGTTTTGGTCTGACCTGTGCCCAGGACTGAAGTGTCCTGAAGCTCCGTGAGGGTAGAAAACAGATGAATTGTGTCCTTCAGTGTGGCCCAGGCGTAACGCTTGCTATCTAGGAATTGTTCAATCCGTATCTAGTGATTGAAGCGCTTGACTCTTGATTTTCTTGAACGACACAGGAAAGCTGTGCCTGGAGGTATGTGTGGACTTAAGGAAGGGAGTGGGGCATGCTAAGGGAAGGAAGGAGGAGTTGGCCTGGAGTGCTTAACGTGGGACTCTTTCTGTCACTCCTGAACCAGACACAGGATCCACATCCCTTCTCCCCTACAGTGGCCGAATGTAGACCATCTGCCTCAACTCTAGCACCCCATGTATTCAGACAGTTGAAGCCCAGAGGGCACAAAGTGATGAGCAGAGGTAACAGAAACGCCCATCTCCAGACTCCAATACACAGCTGTTACTTCCGTCTCCCATCGTCAGAGGCACCAGTTCTGCCGAGAGGGGACAGAGCCGGAGCTGGGGTGGAAGAAGGAGCATGGACATTGGCTAGATCCAGGCAGGGAAGTAAAGCTAGCCTTGCCATCATCTTGTTCACCATTCTTAATCAAATAGTCAATGCTTCCCAACGTCAGTTTTCCCACCAATAAAACCAGGAGCATAATAGCCCTTTCCAGGAGTCTTGTGAGAGAATAATAGAAATAATGCATGCAACACTCCTACCTCATTTTTGGGACCTAGCAGAAAGCATGGGTTTCCTTTCTCACCTGCAGCTTGAGCAGTTCATGGGAAGCGGGGAAGGTAAAACCTCTCCTCAGGATCCCACGAATATCCTAAGCAAGACGCTGATCGTCGCACAGTTTAACTGACATGCTAGCAGTGGGCTTGACATTTATAGGCTCTAACTATCTAAACAAAGCGCCGGCACTGTGCTTTGCTAACACATCAAGCTTCTGCCGCTGAGTGTCTAGTGTACTCATTCCTGTAGGCACTTCGAGAAGAGAGGAAAAGTTAGCTGCATGTTGGACAGAATGTCTCTATGGCAGTTGTAATGCATATAGTCAATAACTCCCACTTTCCCAGAGAAGTAGAATCTTTTAAAAGCCAGATTATAACCCGATACCTCCTGACACACGTGTCTAGTGAGGTTATCCTTTTATTGAGCAGTTTTTTCCAATGGTAGGTATTACTTAGGGCCCCATTAAAACTCAGCTACACTGATCTCAGAGTCCCAGGCATTAAAATCATGTGCTGGGTGAACAGGAGGAGGAGGAGACTAATCTATTTTTAATCTTGTTCCAGGCTCTGTATTGTCTTCCTGTGAGAGACACACAATCTTCTCCTAATTAAGGACCTCAGGTTTCACTGAAGTATAACAAGAAATATGTCAGTTACACAGGATCTAAGAGTCTGTGGCCATGAGATTCTGGATGTCCCCAAGTTCCAATGCCTTCCAACTTTGCTTCTTGCTCACATAACTATCCAGAGAGAGGCAGCCCAGGATGCTATGATGTCTCTAAGATCCTCAAAGCGCTGCTTCCATTTCTGAGTCCAACACGGCTGCCATCTCTGTTATTATTGTGCAGAGGCAGGGAAGGGCAAGGTGGTCTTTTAAGGACCCAACCCAGAAATGCCGCACATAACCACCACTCGCATTCCTAATGGCAGGGATTTGAAAAACATAGCAATATTTTCTCTCCTGTGTAATCATCAATGGCTTGACACCTCCACAGTGCTGGGTACCATATTTCTCTTCAGTTCATCATCCTCAGGAATGCATGGCAGACAGCAGTGCCTTCTCATGTGGGTCCTCATTGCAGCCAACAACAGAGGGAAAAGAGGGGGACGGTCCTTTTCTTGCAAACACAACCTCGAACCGTCCACATCACTTCTGCTCAAGACCCATTCATCGGCCAGACTTTAGCGGCTTGGCCAAAACTGGCTCTAAAGATAGATAGATGAGAAGTGTGTCCATCCCAAACTGGATGATTCCATTCCTGAAGGAAAAAGAAATACAGGAAAATAACTCTCTGTCGTAGAAAGCCATGGCTAGGCTATGTGCAAGGCAGAGACATAATTGATCTGTCTTTCCGAAGTCCCTGTGGATACGGGGTGGGAAGGGCACTCCAGAGGGTAGGCTCAATCGTGAAAGCAAGAGGAAGTGAGGTAACGATAGCTTGGTTGCCCATGGGACAGCTAACACGGAGAGAAGTGGTCCGATTCAAGATGCATTTTGAAATCGCTTTTCAAAATTCCTCAGTGGGACTTTGAGCGGGGCCGGCCCCAGAATGTGACCAAGGAAGACCATCTGGGTGAATAGCTTCTTCCAGTCTCTCGTGGTTCCACTGAAACTGTGGGACATCCTTGTGATCCACTGCTCTGCGGGAGTCACACCATTGTATCGCCCTGGATTCTCTTCCTGGAATGGATCTCTGTCTAACGTGACCCTGTTTAGTTTCTGTTTGCTTAATTCTTTTCTGCCTCTTTCACTAAAAGGCATGCTCCATGGAGTGGAAACGTTCAATCTTGTTCGTTATTCTAGTCTTGGCCTGTTGAGCAGTGCTTGACATCTGGGGATACGGGGAGCAGAAGCCAACTTTATTTAATATTTGTTGGATGGATGGATGCGTTGAGATAGTTGAGCTACCAGGCATGGTGGTGCATGCCTGTAATCCTAGCATTTTAAAGGTGGAGGCAGGAGGATCAAGAGTACAAGTCCAGTCTCTGCTACACAGGGAGTTTGAGGCCAGCTGGGGCTATATGAATGAACAAGCAAACAAACAAACAAATAAACAAAAAAAAGATAGTTAATGTTTCTAAAGATGATAACAGAATAAAAATAAAAATTAAATAACAGAGTAAGAAAATGGGATCATCAGGGTTCTGCACACTGCAGGGTTTATAATATTCTTTAAAGATGGTTAAATATTGACTAATATTGTCACATATATTTGTGACACTGTCCTTCTAAAGATCTAGTAGACGAGTAGAAAAGACCAGTGGCTGTCTCTAGAGATTTAAGAGAAAACAAATGTGAGCCCAGAGTCAGTGAAATTATCATTCAACCACATAAAGGAATTCGGGAAGTTCCTCACTCCTTTATTCGTAGGGCCTCTGTGCGTGGTTGGAGTGTGTGATGCTGAAGTGTATATCAGTGTTACTAGTGAGCACTAAAATGTATTACACCTAAAATAAAATCTGAACATTTTAACTAATGGTGCTCATAAAATGTAACGTAAATGCTGTCATTCTTAGAAGGGAAGTTACACAATGCAAAGCAATAACAGAATATAAAGTTGGCAGCTCTCACTGTGCTGTGGTTTGGCTACAACATGTTTTCCCAGGACTCCTGTGCTAAAGGCTCCATCTTCAATGCAACCATGTTCAGAAGCCGGGCTTTGGGGAAACACTTGGCTCATGATGGCTGTGTTGTCAGTGTCTTCACCTGGGAGATAGGCCTCTGGGGATGCCTTGGGGTTTTTTTTCCCCTTGATTACTGAATTGAAGTGGGAAGACCCAACTGAACTGTGGGCAAGGCTATTCTCTGGGCAGAGGATTCATCTCACTGCTTTCTGAGTGTGGATTTGATGTGACCAGCTCTTTCAAGCTCCTGCTATCTCAATTTTCCTGCCATGGTGGACTGCATATTGAACTGTTTAAAATAAACCCTTTCTCTTTTAAGCTTCTTTTTGTTCAGAGTACATTATCATAGCACCGGGGAAAGAAACAGAGACACTGAATCTCATCTCGTGAGTGGATGAATCCTCTAACAAAGTCATAATGACATGGACAAGTGAAGATGACGTCATGGTTAAGTCGTATAGAAGATGGAGTCAAGTGAAGAAGGTCGATGGAGGCACACCATGAAAGAGGTATCTTGTCCCCTAACTCTGCCCTCCCCTTCCTTATTGTCAGGGGAGCAGCTTTGCCACACCATGTATTCCTGATCATGATGTCAAGCTTTCCTTCAGCATCACACTGATGAGACCAAGGACTATGGGCTGAAACCTCTGACATGTAACCAAACCATGAACATTTGAAATAGTTTCTTTAGGGTGTTTTGTTACAGTGATGAGAGGTTGACTGATACATGCAGGTGTCCAATTCATAGTAATGTGAACAAGACAGAGGTTTATCCCTTCTCTCATGATAGTCTGGATGCAATCATTTGTTGCAGCACTATTACTACTGTGTTGAAACAATCCCCCCTGGTAGGAGGAGAGAGGTTCAGAAGGCCTGTGACACTCACAAGAAACTTACAATAATTATGAACCCTTCAAGCCCCCAAGTGCATATAAAAGCAGTGAGCAGTTGCTGGGGGAGGGAAAACTCTTGGGTAGAATTGCCTGAAAACTGCTCCAGGCACTCGAGTGATGCAGCTTTTATGGGTTATCACTCCTACTGGGGTGAATGTTTCACTGATGAAGCTCCTGGAATCACCCATTCTCTTCTGAGTGACCCCAATTTCCTGAAAATAACTTCAGTAAATGCATTGGTTCATTAAGCTGGAGTTGGGCAAAGTTGGCCTTTGGTTGGCTATCAGCAGCCCATCTGGGATGAAGAGAGAATTATTCACGTCTTCCCAAGAAAAATCATACCCTCACATCCCACAGCTGCTCTAGGGTTTCTTGGTGGTAGACACAGGCTTCCTCTCTGTTGTTACTTATTCCCAAGTAGATGGCCTTCTTCAGCTTGGTTGGATATGGCTCATCCCCATGTCCCCTGGATCCACGTTCTTCTTAAAATCTATACGTGTGTGCGATGTGCAATCATGAGTGCTTGTACTTGCACATGGATGAGTGTATGTGTTTACGGGTTTGCATGTGGGTGCATGTGTGTGCAGGTGCGTGTGGAGGCCAGTGGCTGACACTGATGTCTTCCTTGATCACTCTTCCTTCACCTTATATGTTGAGGCAGGGTTCCTTATTTGACACTAGAGCTCACTGTCTAGCTAGGCTACTTGCTCTGGGGACTACAGGCGCTGGGATTACAGGCAGGTCACCAAGCCCACCCAGCATTGACATGGATGCTGGGGGTCTGAACTCCAGTCTTCATGCTTACACAGCATGTATCTCCCCTCTGATACGTTTCTCCAGTCCATAGATCCATATTCTAAACATGAGAAAGATTACAAGGTGGAAAGGGAGACACTGTACATGCTGTCTCTCCCACTCATATCCAGGCTGCCATGTGGGTCTCCAGTAATTATTAGATATTCTTTTTGAATGAAAACAACTTTATAGACATGATAAATGTTGACGATAAGGTGATCCAATGGTATAGAAGACCTCCTTCCCCCCAAAAAAGACTGCTTGGAAAACCATCTTAAGAGTCAAGTACCACAAACTCTGTGTCCACAGTTGATCATTTATAAAGTTCTTCCTTAAATATAAGATGTAGTAGCTCTTTAAAATATATCAATACTTTAAAAAGATTTATTTTCACTTTAAATTTATGTAGCTCCATGATTTCAACCAATTAGCCATGTTTTGCATATTTTACTATGTTATTTGGTGCAAAGGCCCACTCATGAAACACTTCAAATGTCCCCCCTCTATTCCAACTGTCTGATGTTATGATCTCAATTATTCCTTTTGGCTCCCTCTTGTCTGGACACATTAAGAATGATACATAAACTCACTCTCAAGCAAATTCAAGACCTGAGTATGTTCATTCTTTAAAGGTTTGAATTTTCTTTTCACCTTCCTTTACAACAACTAAGCAGCCCTCAGAGCCACACACCTTAAATTTATTATTAGGTTCTGCAAGAACCTGCAATCTTTTAAGTGTGTTTCTTATTGAGAGGCCTTTCTCCCATAAGGAAGAGGACTTAGCCAAATCAAACCAGTGACTCATCTCCACAAGTTTATTGTCATTCTGGTCTTTCTATGTAGCCTAGACTCTCCTCAACCTCCGGCTTCTCCGGTCTCTGCCTTCCCTGTGCTGGGATGATAGGCATGCACCACCATGCTCCCCAAACCTGAGTCTTCAGCAGATGGCAAATGAAACCAAATTTACAGCTACTGTGTAATCTAAAGGCATTTTAAAGTCTTTAGTTTGACTCCTGTGCAAATGTCATATACACGCTAACATTTTGTGCTCAGTCTACAGAGAAGCCTACATATCAGAGTTGGTGCTCTATTTACAAAAAGTCAATTAAGAATTTTCCAGATTTAGTCTGATTCCTTCTAAATTCATCTCACTGAGATGAAGCTATGAAGCAAAAGTAAACAGGGCTTCTTTGCACCTGCCTAATTTTTTTTTGTAAGAAAATAATGATGATGCTTTTAATCATTTGAGAATGCCTAGTATGTGTTGGGCATTTTATCTACAACGTTCTTCCTATGAGTCTCATAGCAGCCCTGTCATGGAGTCTGGTGATGGCCAATCTGCAGGTAAGCTCAATGAAGCTCAGACATCAAAACAGAAGAGGAATGATGGGTGTGGACTAGATATGGCAGAGAGAACTGGAGGTCAACTCTATTGCATTTGACACCAAAACTGCTGCTTCCTCTGCTGCTCCAGTAGTTGGGTCTTTGGAGAAAACAAGTAATTGTTCCTCAGCGTTTTAAAGGGTGTTTTCTCCTTTTCTCTCCTTCAGTGTTAGTTTTTGGATTCCTTAATATAGCAACAGAAATGTGAGTGTGAAGGAATGGAAAGCCAGAACCTGTTTGATTTACAGTTCAGCAAACAAATACGATTTCCTTAAGTAAACTCTCCGGGAGGGTTGACGGGATCAAGACTCTTATTATTTCAGTGCTGTAATTCCAGAATGTTCCTTAGTGACTTAACAAAGAGCATTGATTTCAAATATTGCTCCCCATCTATTGTGAAGGACAAACTTTGGCTGTTGCTTAGAATGTGTAAGTTCTGCAGCAGAATATCACACATAATTTCAGAGATGTTGACTGCATTTGCAACGACAGAATAACATTTTCTGAATTGCTTCATTTTATGTCTTACAACCAACTAAAGCTCCTACTGTGTGTCTTTGGACAATAGATGTGTTGTTCATCTATTGTTGGTGGCACCAGGGCTTGAACCTAGGCCCTCACATACACGAAGTGAGTGCTCTATTGCTGAGCAACAGCCTCAGGCCTGAGCTGTTTGTCCCTCTTGATTACAGTTGTGTATTTCCATTAATGTGAACTGTACTGGGTAAGACATGATGTTTTAGAATCACTAAGTGAAAGAACATTGACATGATCTAATGTAAATGAGGAAATGATGGTTTAGACACACATGTGCAGCTCTGAACTGGTGGTAGGTAGCACTGTGGAACTATCCACAAATGCAGCCCTTCCCCCAGATTTACTGAGTTGTAGCACGAATCTTAAAAGGTCTTATTAATAAAAAAACAAACCCAGAGCAAGGTATTGGGGTGAACGCTGAAAAATCAGAGAGACAGAACAAGTCACATCCAACCTCACCTTGCCAACTTCTCAGCTGATCTTGCTTCCTCAAACTGGATGCCTCTGAGTCCTCATCTGAATGGATCTCAGCTGAACTGCTGCTCAAAAGCCTAAAAGTTTAAAAAGCTGAAGTTTCTGGTCCTCATGCTTTATATACTTCTCTGCTTCCTGCTATTACTTCCTGGGATTAAAGGCATGTGTCTTTCCCAAAAAAGACATGAGATCTCAAGTGCTAGGATTAAAGGTGTGTGTCACCATGCCTGGCTGTTTCCAGTGTGGCCTTGAACTCACAGAGATTCAGATGGATCTCTGCCTCCAGAATGCAAGGATTAAAGGCATGGGCTACCACTGCCTAACTTCTATTGTTAATATAGTGGCTGTTCTGTTCTCTGACCCCCAGATAAGTTTATTAGGGTGCATAATATATCAACCACATTTCCCCTTTTTTGTTTAAAATAAAAAGTTATAACTAATAAGTAAAAGTATATACAATATATATATATAGTCAAGAATTACATTAACAATGTGCAGTCCATTAACATTTGACAAATTCAGACAAAAAATTTCATTATTTATCCTATGTAAAACAAGTAGTTCCTTTTAAAAAGTAGATTCAATAATCTACCTTTTAGCTTATCATATTCATTTTCTCTTTTTTCTTTTCTGAGTAGATTCAAAAGTCTACTTATTATCTTATCATTTTTATATCTTCCATTTTATAAAAAAATCCACTGTTCATCTTGTTATTTCTATATCTTTCCTTTTTTCTTTTCAGAGTAAATTCAATAATCTACCCTTTCATTCTATTATTTCTATCTTTTTTCAGATAGATTCAATACTCTACCTCTTATCTATATCCTTTTTTCTTTTTCTTTTTAAAACAAGAACGCTAAATCTAATCTCCTTTGTTTAGTCTTTTTTTCCTGACAATTAACAATTAACAACTTGTAACCAACCATCATAAACAATAACAATATCCATAACTCAAATGACCAAAAACTACTCACTCCACCTCTTGGGAATGTGGGCATCATTTTCTTAAAATTACTTCTTGCTGTCTTAGGGGCAAAGGCATCTTTAGGGGATCCTGAAAAGAAAATTTTGGGGTTAATTGTAAAATTCCAGGAAAGGTAGCTATATCATTTGTTGTCCAGTCTCTGCATAATGCAAAAGTGCAGGGTTTATCTCAAGTCCTTGTTTGAGTAGTCTGTGAGGCTGGATCATCTCAGTTAGCCATCACAAAATTGTTCTGAGCATGGTCATGTCTCCCTGCAAAAAAAAAAAAAAAAAAAAAAAAAAAAAAAAATTTGTATATGTGCCCCCTCTTTGATTTTGGAACAATCACAATCTGATAAATGTCTGTCTCTTGGAACTATGAACATTTTTCCCTAGAAGATAGTATCTTCACAGCAATTTCTCCTCCCCACCACTTGCCTTATCAAACTTCTCCAAAGTGTCCTTTGCTGATGCTTTCTTGTAACACGATGGTCCTAGCAATTGTTCTCTGAACAAGCAGCAGTAAACACTTCGTTTCAGTAGCATCAGTTACCAACGTGATGAGCAGCCAGCAACTAGGAGCAGCAGCTGCTGCCTCCATGGTCCCACCGCCACTGTTTGTGGCTCGGCCCGGCTGCAGCTTCTCTTTAGCAAGCCTTCCAGGTTGATCCTCCTGCCTCTGCCTCCTTCAGCAATTCCTACTGGCATGCACCACCACAACCAGCCGAATGCAGCTCAGGCTTGAGCTGTGGACTGCAAGGCCACATGCAAATAGGTTTTTTGAAAATTCATACTGGACAAGTTGGATACCAGATGTAGCATGAATCATAAAAGGTCTTGTTAATAAAAACAAACCTGGAGCCAGGTATTGGGATGAATGTTGAAAGATCAGAGAAATAGGGAAATAGGGAAATAGGGAAAGCCACCAGCCAACCTCACTAACTCTGCAGCTTCCAAATGTAAGTACTTCCTGTCTACTCATGCCTTTATTGCCTTGCTGTTCTGCCCTCTCATTGGCTATCTTAGCCAAGCTACTTCACTTCCTCTTCCTACACAGCTCTGTCACTTTCTGTCTATACCTTTCTGTACAGACCTCCAGGTCTCTATGGATGATACTGGGATTAAAGGCATGTGTCAACATGCTTGGCTCTGTTCCCTAGTGTGGCCTTACACACACAGAGAGCCTGCCAGATAAGTGATAGGATTAAGGGCATGTGCTACCACTGCCTGACTTCTTTGTTTACTTAAAATGGCTTGCTCTTTTCTCTGATCTCCAGGGAAATTTTATTAAAGCACAAATAAAATATCACCGCATTTCAGCACAAATAAAATATCACCACATTTCCCCTTTTTTGTCTAATGAAAATAAAAAATAAAAAGTTATAACTAATATAAGGAAAACTACATACAATAAGTACAATAACTATATATGATATATATAAGCAATAAATACATTAACAATGTCTAGTCCACTTGCATTTCACAAATTCAAAGAAAATATTCCATTATCTATCCTATTTTGGTGAGTCCAAAATGTACCTAATCACTTTTTAACCTGTTTTGTATTATCAACAGAAAATTATCTTATGACGTCTTTGAAATCTATATGCTTCACACCTCTTAGTGAGTTTCTTTTCTGAATTTCTTAACAAGAAAAACTGTAACTACAACTATCTAATCTTCAAGTCCCTTGGAGACCCGAGAGGAAATAATATTACCTAGTAAAACAGGAAGTGGAAATAAGCGACTTCCAAAAAAATGTGAATTGACAGAAATAGCCAGCTTCCTGGACAGTTACCCAAGGTTTCTCTGAAATGTTGGAGCCTCATCTTCAGCCTACAGGCTTATACCTGACAGACTTGTTTGTGAAGTAGGATGTACACAAGGCCTACATACAGCTCAACCTCACATTCAGTGCGAGTAGTCCATGTATCAGATAAACTTGAATTCCACCAGTGTCCCATCATGATTCAGGATTTTAAATTCTGGAAATTGCTGTTTTTTTTTGGAATTCTGTTGACCATTCTTCTCAGCATGTGGGTAGCTTCATCTCTTTTATTAAATGCCAGTCTACACTGAGAGGTTAGACTTTGTCAGCCTAGTTACTCTTTCAAGAATAACTGTTTCATCTGCTGTTCCACTACACACCAGAAGCCATCAGTCCACTGCCCGTTCAACTGCCTTCGAAGAAAGGGGCACTGTGCCTTTTCCAAATTGCAAAGGCCAATTCAGTGATGGTTCCATATTGTCCTGGCCTCATAGGATGCCTATTGCCAAAGCTGCAACCACACTTGTCTTGGCAAGGATCAGTAGTCCTTTGTTTTATGTCCTGTCTGTCCACTTCGGAGAGCATACTATCAGCAGTTGATTCGAGGGCATTTTCTTGCCCAGTGGCTAACTTTTGCCACAGTGAAAGTTAGCTCCACATGCATTTTCTTCAATGACCATATCTTCTCTGAAGTACATTGGTGTTGCCAGGAGCAGACGTGTCTCATAGTCATAAAAAAAGAAAAAAAAAATCTATGTTACTAAAACATTTTAAATGCCATATTCTGTAGATCTCTAAACGGTTTGAAGATGACCTGTCTATCTAAAATATATCTCTGCTTGACCTTGAAAACATACCTAATATGACTACAAGTTCAAATGTAATGTCTAACTACGAACCTTCATTTCTTCATATCCTAACAGTTGGTAATAATAACATTCAAGGATTAGCAAATTGCATTATATTGTTAAATGAACTGTATAGGTACAATATCCTGAACAAAAGTAGAAATATACGAACAGCATTTTCTAACTATATATATATTCTAACTATATATATAGTTATATATGTATATATACATACATACATACATACATATATAATTTGTATACAATATATGAAATCCAATCCAATGTAAAGTATTTAAATCTCAGCACTTGGGAGGCAGAGGCAGCCGGATCTTTGTGAGTTTGAGGCAAGCCTAGTCTACAGAGTGAGATCCAGGAAAGGCACAAGCTACACAGAGAAACCCTGTCTTGAAAAACCAAAAAAACAAAAACAAATTAGTAGTTGTCTTTTAAAAAGTAGAGTTCTCTGACACCCAGATAAGTTTATTGGGGTGCATAATATATCAACCACACTGAGTCACAATTTTTTAGGAGTAGAATCACAGGAAATGTATCTAGCAAATCTCCCAAGTGATTTCGATGTCCATCTTTGGTTAAGATGCTGTGAAATTAAGCTTTCCTTTACTGGGATGTATCTACAGTACACTGTAGCAATAATAAATTACTTTCCTTGGCTGTCTGTCTTCTATTACAAGTCATTGGTCTTCTTTCTCTCATTCCAGAAAAATAGAGAATTACACAATGAAATAAAGATCATAAAATGCACAAAGATGAGCGATCTGGATCATCTCATTCTCAGGGTCAAACATTCACAGTCTATCATGAATATGGGACATAGGCAAGACTTCATGGACACTTGCATGCTGGGAAAGCTTTTGGTGAATAATACCTGAGGCATTTATTAATACCCTCTTTTCATTCACTAATTTGATGAATAGGTCAACTAGAAACCATGGATTCCAACAGCTTTGTTTCACTTGGAGAGAAACTGAAACTGAAGTGGAATGTGATTTGTGTCCCACAGTTTGTCCTTATAGTACAACCCACCCAATTCAATGGCTAATCTCAGAAAGCAAACCAAGCTCTTACTCCTCTGGGGAATGCTGCCTTACTGCACTTGGAAAGCGCACACAGGCAGTTGTTTAACCATGCCTAGAACTGAGGTCCCACTGCTCAATACAACACCAGCAGTCTGGCCAAGCAATGTTAAGGGAGAAGGGAAAAAAGAAATCATCCTGAGACAAGCCCTGGAGTATCACAGCAACAGACAAGGAGTAAGACATCCAGAGTGCCTTTTCCATTTGCTGCCCATTTGACATCAACATGAATTGCTCTCTTGGGAAACATTTAATGGTGGTAGGCTGGCCAAAACTTCCCATGCTCTTTGTTTATTTGTTTGCTTTTCATTCTGGATCTAGACTTGGAGGAGACCTTTCTAAGCCCAATCCCAGTCTCCAAACTCTAAACAAAACTTGGGATAGTTAAGGGATAGTTAAGATACAGGCATATGTCTGATACCAAACAACACATCATACACACACACACACACACACACACACACACACACACACACACACACATATATATATATATATATATATATATATATATATATATATGGCTGGATTTTATAGGCTAAACTGTGTCATTAAATGCAGATGTTCATATTCCCGGGGAGACATGAACAAATGCCTATTCACCCCAGAAAGGGAACTAGTGACAAACCAACGTAAGGATACTATAAAAGTTCATCTTAGTGAGCCAGCCAGTTTTAGTGGGGTTACATACAGGAGTATGAGTGAGGGGTTACTTACAGAAATGACTCAAAGATGGCTGCCCCACCAAAGCCCACCTCAGCACGGGTGACAGCTCATGAAAGTTGGAAACGAGCACACTGGACAACCTTCAGTCAACTCAACAGGTTGAAGAGTGTCTTTCCAGGTAACTCCGTTGGTCTGAGCCTTTGCCAGTCAACTTGGTGATCTCTACTACTGTTAGGTAGCTCTCCCAGACAGCTTGGCTGGTCTGAAAGTGTCTCTCAGCAGTCCTCACTGCTCATCTCTGGTTGAGGAAGGAGGGGGCCTAGTAAATCTGGTGAGTTTCAGTGACTTCCTGGCACTTTGTGCTACCAGTCTCCAGGAAATGTGTACACTGGACAGTGTATTCATCTGCATGGAGATGAGATTCCATTCACTCTATCATGTTTATGCTCAGAAAGAACAAAGCCAGTATCATTATTTAGTGCCTCGGTTACATGTAGACCAGTACATGGCATCAACGTGATTTTTGTGGGCAAGTAACACAAAACAAATCCTACAGATGGGAACAATACACAGCATGTGTTTGGCTCAACCAACAGAAATATCCGCAAGTGTAGTCTGATCAAGGGGTGGCCTTCTCCATCCCTCTGTTTATTAGGTCAGTGGCTAGGTTATCCTTCCCCAAAAGTGGGAAGATGACATAAAAACACCATCCATGTTTCTTCACCCTCACTCCAGGAGGAAGAATGGAACCAAAGGAAGTCCGGGAGCTGTAGATGAACAGTCTTATTAAATAAGAAACACAGAGCCAACTGCAGAGTTAAAAGCCCAAAAGGTCAGAGCAGTAGCTGAGAACTGAGCTTACCCTTTGCTGTCATTGCTGTCCTTCCTCTCAGCAAGAGCGCTACTTCCTGTGTATCTGTCTTTTTATAGACTTTCTGTTCTGCCTTCTCATTGGTTGTAAAACCAACCACATGACCTCCTCGTCACTGCCCATCTATACAGACCTCCAGGTCTTCTATGGTTGGTATTGAGATTAAAGGCGTGTGTCTTCATGCTGGTGGTATCCTTGAACACACAGAGATCTGCCTGTCATGTGATTGGGATTAAGGGCGTGTGCTACCACTGCCTGGCTTCTGCTATGGCTTGCCATCAGCTCTGACCCCCAGGCAACTTTATTTATTAACATACAAATAAAATCACATTTCAGTACAAATAAAATATCACCATAAGGAGCGCCTCTGAATGAGCAGCCATGAAGCGACAGCAGCAGTAGTGCCAGTAGAAAGTCACTGAGCACTTAGTGTGTGCCAGTCTTTTCTAAGAGCTGCTGGCTGTAGATGTAACCAACCGTCTTATTAAATAAGAAACACAGAACCAATGCAAAGAAGAAAGCCAAGAGGTTAGAGCTAAGAGCAAAAACCTTACCCTTCCTCCTGCGGTGGTCCTACCTCTCTGAACCAGAGCTACTTCCTGTGTTAAAGTCTTTATATAGAGTTTCTGTTCTGCCTTTTCATTGGTTGTAAACCCAACCACATGACCGCCTTGTCACGGTCTGTCTGTATAGACCTCCAGGTCTTCTATGGTTGGTGTTGAGATTAAAGGTGTGTGTCTCCAATGCTGGCTGTATCCCTGAACACACAGAGACTTACCTAGCTCTGCCTACCAAGTGCTGGGATTACAAGCATATGCCACCACCACCCTGCTTTCCTATGGCTTGCTAATAGCTCTGACCCCCGGGCAACTTTATTTATTAACATACAAATAACAAATAACATTTTAATACAAATAAAATATAACCATAGATGGCTGCCTTCATTCCCAGTCCTCATATGAAGAGTGATGGTATGTGAGGAGAGACAGGAATTATGCAAACCACTCAATGGTCCACTGACAGATGAAAGGATAAGAAAGATGTGGTATGAACATCCAGTGGAATAACTCTGTGACCTCGAGCAGAAGGAAAATTTTCCATATGAGACAAGGTAGACAAATAAGCTACACACAGAAAGACAAATACTACATGGCTGCACATCCAGGATGTATCTAAAACTGTAGAATCTGGCATGGGATGGAGGTGGCTTGGGGTTAAAAGAGGAGCAAGAGGCGCTGCAAATGAATGAACATGAAGTTTTAGTCAAGTGAGAGAAATAATCTCTAGAGAGCTATCTTATAATACTAAGCAATGATAAAGCACCGTAAAATAAAAAAACATAGTAATCGTGAATTTTATATCAAGGGTTATCACAGTAAAAATTAAAAGCAATAAAAGAAAAAAAACTAGCAAAAACCAAGGAGCAATAGCACTACCCTGATATACTAATTCAGTTCAGGCCAATCCCTGACTCTGAAGGGGAGGTAGATTTCCCCATCCCTTCTGAATGTATATGATGGATGGATATACAAGAGGCAGAATGGATATTAGGAAAACAGCTGTTGTGTGGACCTGAAGCTGCTCCAGTTTTTCTTGATGATGTGGTATGATGCAGGCAAAATCACACCATCCAAGGCATACTCTTCTTTCAATGCCATTGTTATCTCTGTCCCAAAGGTCTCTCTATGTACCCCTGGCTGTCTTGGAACTCACTATGTAGACCAGGCTGGCCTTGAACTCATAGAGATCTGCCTGCCTCTTCCTCCTCTGCTGAGATTAAAGGTGTGCACCACCATGCCCAGCTCCAAAAGTTGAATGTCACATTATCTCTTTGTACAGATATCAATGCAAATGAACCTGGGAGGGACACCTGCTTTGGGAAATTACCGGATGCTTCCCCAGCCTTCCTCCTGTACATAACAGTCATGTCTTGGGTCAAATTACCCAGATGCCTTTGGGCGTACTGTAGCTTCCTCAAGTAGGGGTTAAAACAACTCTGGATTGTCCTCAGAATGTCCTGTGCTAAAAGCTTGGTTGACAGCCCGAGGTACTAGTAGCAAGTACTGGAAAGCAGGTATGCCCTTGTCATTGGGTGTGTGTCCTTTAAGGACTCTTGGAAACCTCCTTCTTACTTCTGCTTTCCAGACTTAAGTCCTAACCCTAACAGTGTGAGGTAAGCAGTATTCCCCTCAGGCACCCCTAACCAGGAGGTATTCTCTCACCACATGCCAGCAGGGTCAAGTGACCACGCACTGAAACTTCTGAGATGGCAAGCCAAAAGAAAAAATGTCTCCTTTTCAGCTGATTGTCACAGCAAGGGAACACTAACATGTCACTTGTTCTCGCTGCGGGGGCAGGGGTGGGGGGTGTCTCTCATCTCTGTTACCCTTGGTTCACAGCAAGGGCTGCATTCCACGTGCACCCCTTTTCAACCCCACCCCCCCAGTTGTGATTCCCTGTATGGATTAAATGAACTGACTGGACATTTTCCAATTCCCAAACTTCACTCCAATTAGACTTACGATGGCTCACAGAACTCAGAAATGCATACATTGAGATTTATGCCATTCTTAGAGATCAGGTGTTAATCTCACTGGCTCTCGTGGATTTGAAATAACTGGCAATTTACCAGTCGAATGCTAAATATCTTACAATAACTCAATGCTGATTTTTAATATTTAACAGTAGTACTCAATGTTTGCTATCTTGGTACTACTTAAGAAAATATTTGACAGTGTTTATCAAAAATTAAAAATTAGGGCTGAGGAGGTTGCTTAGTGGTATACTGCTTGCTTAGCATGTGCAAACCCCGGGCTCCATCCTCGGCATCGAAAAGAAAGGGTTAAAAGATATTTGCATTTTTCATAGCAATCTGAGTCCATAGGAATTACTCAGAAAACCAGGAGAGAAACATCATGGCCACGGACATTCTCTCACGGACCAGCTTAGAATCACATACACATAAATAATATACATCTCAGCATGGCTAAGACAATTCTCGTAAAAACTCCCCAGGGAAATATTATGTAACTATTAGTAGTTCCTTTTGTTTGGAACACTTTCCCACCCCCTCTGCCTAGCGTCTCTGCCAGCTCACTCCCACTTAGCCTTCAAAACTCAGGGTACCCACCCCTGCATTTGGACGCCCCTCTTCCCCTGCTTATGTAACTCGTGGGTACACCTCTTGTCAAGAGATTTATAACCTGCTGCGTGGTAACCCATTGATTTGGCTTGCCAATCTCCTCTCTGGGTTGCACTCATTGAGACAGAGGTATCATGCAACAAGTTCAAAATCATGGAGAGGGTGCAGGAATCAATTATTCCTAATACATACAAGCTTGGCTTCAGCTATCTAGGAGTTGCGATCACCCCTCTGCCCTCCACCCCAGCCCTGTTCACAACCTCTTCTGCCTGTCACCCCCCTTCCCTGTGACCTCGTATAGAAAAGGGGAACAGTGCATTGAAATGAGTGTTTTCTGGGTTGGTGGGTGAGACTTTAGAAATGGGGACTGTGAGTTATTCCTGCAAAACTCCAGGAACCATTAACTTCCTTTGCATTTTCTTTCAAAGTTTGTTTGCCAGAATGTTGGAGTTGCCCCAGGTACACACTGACACTGCAAAGGATCCTTGAGATTATTTCTACTTCAAGGTGACCCAGGTTCCCTCTTTCCTTGCAGAATGTCTTGAAGATGGAGAACAGTGGCCTCAGTCTGGGCTCCTAGGCCAGTTTCCTCCCCCATTCAATTGCAGCTCTGCTTCTATCCACCTCGCGCGGCATCAGCTTCTGCCCGCCCGACTCCCGACCAAGCGCTCTGAAGGAAGGAGAACCCACAAATCCTCGCGCGGCCGGCCCGCCCCTGCCCGCGCCCGCCCGCGCTCGGCCCCATCACGTTGGCTGCCGAGCACACCCGGCTGCGCCTTGGCGGGGAGGCGCCGAGGGTAGCTAAGGGGAGCGGGTCACGTGAGAGGAGGAGCCTGACCTACTTTCAGTGGCGGGAGGCGCATGCGTCCTGGGCTTCTGCGCTCCGGGCGGGCGGCTCACGTGGAATCGCACGTGCCCGGGGCATCCAGGCCAGGGCTGCACTGTCCTGGGGTAGCAACTGCAGGCGGAGCGGTGCGCGGGCGCTGCTGTGATCACCGTGGACCTGAAGTTCGGAAAGGACTTTTAGGAGTTTCATTTGCCCTTTGAAATCCGTGATTCGGAGTTGATCCTGTGCATTGTCCCTAGAAGAAGGATCATAGCACCTCTGCCGAGGCAAGAGGGTGAAATAACTTCAGTGCCCGACAGCATCATGGGCTCCGTTTGTGGAAACCAGAAAGATAGGGCTGGACCACGCTTGAAAAGAGCAGTGACTGTGAAATAGCTCTGTAGACATCCAGGCAGAGGAATCTTGAAGATACATTATGTGCTTTTAATCTTTTTTAAGGAGTAGGCTGGCAGCAGTTAGTTAACACTGTAGCGGAGGACAGACTGGCCTCAAATTAGCGGCAATCCTCCTGCCTCAACCTCCTGAAAGCTAGGATTACAGACTCCTCGCTCTATTATGTGACTTGGCTTTAAAAACACACCTATAAACAGTGTGTAATATGTTAGCATTTGAGTGAAAGATTACATGCACACCCACCCCACCCACCCCTCCACTAAGGCACTAACTAGAAAGGTAGAGAAAGATTTGGGAGGCTGGGGACACAGGCTTACTAGCTTACTAACTCTACCAGCGCTGGAGTAACTTTAATTTTGTACTTTATAGGACTAACTTGTTTTTAGAGTTAAAAACAAATAAATAAAAAACCAGAACAATTTAATATTGTGTGGGGCGCCTGATTTGGGGCATGTAAATCATTTCCTTTCCTTTTACAGTATCTGTTACATTGCCAGCTCTACTCGGCCTGCCTCTGAATGTCTAAAGTATTCTGATAATTTGCATGGAAAGTTTTGAGCTCATCAGATGAACCACATAAGTCAAGTCCTGCCCGTTGAGGAAAGGGGTATTGCCCAGGGATTCCCAGAGGTAAATATTTGCATAATAAAGCACTTTTGCACCTGCCATTGGCTTTCACTCTTCTGGTTGCTCTGAGCTGTTAGTGAGGATGTTATTATTTTTGTAGTTATTCTGTGGGTAGCTAACAGAGACTCCCATACTGGCTGGGATTGGCTGCAAGGAACAGAAGATAACCAAAGCCAGAGCTCTCATGAGACAGCTGTCTGACTAAAATATGTAGTAAGACCGCCTTCCTGGGTATTTTGAGTTACCAGCTAAACAATGCATAGTACTTAAGGGTATTTTTTTGCTTTTTTTTTTTTTTTTCCACCTGCCAGAGCTTTCTGTGGCTTCAGCCATGACACCTCATTTTCTACCACGTTTCTTCCCAGAGACATCAAGCGAACATCTTCCTCATACTCATTGGCCCTGCGCTAGGGCCGGGGTGCACACACATTTGAACCCTTCCTAGAACTCAGGCTTAGGGACTGTGCTGACTCATTGGGGTTAAGGTACTGGCCTCTGAACTTTGGGGGAGCAAGAGAAAACAGACCCCAGGTAGGAGTGCCGGGCAGACAGCCACTGTGTCCCTCACAGCACCACTGCTGTTCCAGGCGAGGTGAGATGGACTGAGTGACAGCCCTGTCTTCCCGCACCCAGCATTCTCCCCTGAGCTGTACACTTTTCCAGTTTAGCATAAGAACAGAAGAACTTCTCTGCTACTGAAAACAGCACCCGGGAAAGGAGAAATCAGCATTGCTGATTTGGCAGAATTCTATAAAAGGAAGTCTGCAGACACCACAGTGGAGACGCCGTTTCTTTATCTACCCGTACAGTAAGCAGTCAGTGCCTACTATATGTAGAGGCACCAGCGCATTTGGAAAACAAAAGATTGGAACAAAACAAACAAAGAGACAAACAAAAAAGCCCAAAAGACATCCATGACTAAATCCCAGAAGCCAAAGGGAATATAATGAATATAATGCAGACAGTGATTGACAACTATTAAAGCAGTCCTGGACACCAAGCAGCTAAGGGTCTCTGTAGAGGTTAATGCCGTGTGGTCGGTGTTCAGTTGCATAGGCAGAGAGAGGTTGAAGGAGAGAGCCAGTGGGAGACGGTCATGAAGGATTGCTCGGATCCAGTCAAGCAAACAGGAGAGAAAATGGCTGTGTATATGGCTGGACACTGTGAGCACTGTCGACTGTTAAAGAGGCCAGAGTTCATGACATGGGGAGATTGTGTCAGAGGAGTGAGAGGTGATGAGAGAAAGGTGAGGAGCCAGGATACCCAGGTCCTACTCTCCTGTGGATGTAGCTGCATCGTAAGCACTTAAAGACACTGGCTTCCGTCTTCCCAACTGCTCATGCAGTTACACCACAGAAGCGGCAGGCGCTTTCCTATGTGCCCACAAATTACCCCCAAGAGTATCTGTCATGCTTGTCCTTTCCCAGATCTGGTCCCTGTCCTAGCCCACGCAAAACAGGATGAAACAGGCCTCACTACCACTTAGCTAGCTGTTTGGGAAGGAGAGGGAAGACCCAAGAGTGTTTGCTGTGTGCTGAGCCATAGCTGCACACATACCCAGCACCCCCACAGCCATCAGGTCCTCACTGAAGTACATTCCAACATGTAAGCATTTAACAACTGTCAGCTCAAGTCCAAGGTGTGCGCAGAGCAGGGCCAGCACCAAGGAGAGGGAAGCGATGCAGCTAAGGTGCAAAACTGGATTGGCATTTATCCTGAGGTCACAAGAGTTATACAGAAAGGCCATGCTGCTGTCGTTGTCTTGTGGACCACAAAGACCAGTAATAGTAACCTGAAAATGTCTCTTAGAAACTCCAAGACCACAGTGCACTGAGGGCATCCTAGGAGCGACCAGATGGCAGGAGACACAGACCTTTTTCTTCATATGTTTTCTCTGTCTTTCAGAAGTCCTTCTTATCCATTGTTTTATCCTGTGGTGCAAGCCTTGCTTTAGGCTGAGTTGTCAATGGATGTGTGGATGTATGGATTTATGTGGACAATCTGGAAATCTGTATACTCATCCAATAATTAAGCACACATGCAGAAGGCTGTGAGAGGCTAGGTCAGGGTTTGCCAGTTGTTGGCCTCTAGCCAAGATCAAGTCTTGTAGAGAAACTGGTTATGAGAGTTCATCTTTATTGTCCTCATGACTGGATTTGGAATCACCTAGGAGACACACATATGGATGTGTCAGTTAGGGTGTTTCCACAGAAGTTTAACTGAGGAGAGGAGACCACCCTCCACCCCCACACACTGTGTGTTCTGCAATGCCCAGAGACTGGGATTCCAGACTGGATAGAAATGGAGAAAGGGAGGGAAGAAGAAAGAGAGTGGGAAGAAGAGGGAGAAGAAGAGGGGAAGGGAGACGGAGACTTGAGCATCATCATTCATCTTTGCTTCCTGGCTGGGGACACTGTGACGGGCCCAAATAAACCATTCTCTCCTTAAGTTGCTTTGGTGAGGTGTGGTGTCACAGCGGAGAGAGAAGGAAGCTAATACTGTACCCTCTGGGTCACAGGTGTCTAGACAAATAAGAACAATAAGGAACTGTAAATTCTTTTCCAAGAGGATGCTTTTCTTTGAAGAATGCATGGGTGTTTCTGCCACAGTCAACATTCTACAGTCAAGCAACATGTGGTACCTGAGTAAGGTCTTCAGAGGTGAGGACCCCCCCCCCCACCACCCAATTTTACGAGACCTTGTGTTAAACAGCTGGGGTAAAGAAAGAAATGATATTTAAGTCCTGGATACAAAAGAAAAAAGAAAAAAACCCTCAGAGGCTGTTAGGGGGCAGGCTTGCAAGCAGAAAATTGCCCAAATCCTAAGAGATGACCACCTGAGGATTGAACTCCCTTTCACCAAGGGGTAGAAGGACAGGCAAGATCCCTGTTTTGGGAAATGGGAGCTTGGTTTCAGGCATTGCAAAGCTACACATTCCATAAGGCCTGGAGATTAAAAGGTACTGGGTGGGGTTAACCACATTGGCATAAGGCGGCAAGTATTATGATGGGAGGTTCTCTTTTTCCCTCTTGATGTTCAATGGTATTTGAAAACACCCGATGACTGGTAGATTGCCATGAGAGGGCACTAGAGTGTCCAGGTGATGGCACAGCTCTGGCTGTCAACAGGACATCAGGGATCAAAGTGAGAATGAAGCATGTCTTCCTGGGTGGGACAGGGTATCTCTAAGATGTATTGCTGAGGAATGGCCATAGTGTTAGGAGCTTCACACAATGCTTAAGTAGGAGTCCAGTTTTCCTTTCTCTACACTTCCTGTGAGACAAAGAAAAGCCAAACCAAACCCTTACCCTCAGATACATTGATTCTGGAATAGTCCATACCCACCTCTCTCCCCCCCCCTCTCTGTGTGTGTGTGTGTGTGTGTGTGCACTCCCACACAGTGGTCAGAGGAGGTTATCAGGTGTCCTGCCCTGTCACGCTCTCAGCCTTATCCCCTTGCGGCAGGGTCTCTCACTGAACCTGGAGCTAGGCCAGCAGGCAGCAAGCCCCAGAGATCTCCCTGTCCCCAGCCCACCATCTCTGAGGTTTGTAGAGCTTACAGAGATGTAAAACTGAAAACTTCTTTTGAGATTGATTTATCTTTGTTTTTTGTGTCTGGGTACTTTTGCCTGCATGTTTGTCTGTGTGCCAGTGCCTGCCAGGGCAAGAAGAGGGCATCAGACCTCCCTGGAACTGGAAGTATAGATGATTGTTAGCTGCCATATGGGTGCTGGACATCGAAGCTAGGTCCTCTGCAAGAGCAGTCCATGCTCTTCACCAATGAGCCATCGTTCCAGCTTCCTACACTTGACTCTTTATATGGATGACAGGGATCCAAACTCAGGTACTACGGTTAGGCATGTGTAGCAAAAGCTCTTGTCCACTGAGCCGTTTCCTCAGCCCATTGGGAAAATTCTTTTTGCATTCCCTGTAAGGGATGGCTCCCTGCTTTGATAACACACCAGCCATGCCATAGCTTGTTCTCAGATACAAAGTTACTGACGTGTGTCAATCAGGATGGATCAGGGTAAGTCACAGTAACAAAGAAACTCAAATCCTAGTGGTTTGAAAGAGTAAAGATTTATCTCTTGTTCATTACAGGTTGGTGCTCCATCTCGTCTTTGTTCTTCATTGGGGACTGAGATAGAAGGCACAGCCTTTATCTGGTTTTTTTGGCAGAATGAAAATCGAGCTCATAGGAACCACAACTGCATGAAACACTCCAGCTTGGAGGTGACTCTTCAATTCTTGGGCTAGAACTGATCATGTGGCCTCACTCAACCAGAGTGGGTAAGTGCTCTTGTGATGCCAGGAGGAAGAAGGATCTGGAATTCTGGTGAGCATCTTTAACTGTGTGTCTGTTGCCTCAAGGTGGCTCAACAAAGTCCAACTTCCATGGGCAAATTGAAATACTAGAAATGATATTGACGGTAGGAATAATAATATATTGTATTCACTGGACACAACTTATCAGAATGGAGCTAGACACTTGTCTAAGCACTTTCCCTGTGACCTCGGAGACAGAGTGGATAACAGAAAAGGTTGCTGTAGGGTAGAGTGGAGTGCAGACTTGGAGCCAAGTAGATTTTATTATTAGCAGAAAATTAACTTATTTTATAAACCAGGTTTAAGAATTGGTATGTATTGCCGGGCAGTGGTGGCACGCGCCTTTAATCCCAGTACTTGGGAGACAAAGCCAGGTAGATCTTTGTGAGTTTGAGGCCAGCCTGGGCTACAGAGTGAGTTCCAGGAAAGGCACAAATCTATACAGAGAAACCCTGTCTCAAAAAAAAAGAATTGGTATGTATTGATTTTAGATATACATCCATGTTCACTGTCTAAAGACTGGGTTTGGTATAAAAGGAGACAATGGAGGTGTACATTCAAGGATACTAAGACATTTGTAGGACCTTGTTTTCTGTGCTGTCCACAGTGATATTAGTTACTCTGTCAATTCATGCACAGCATGTTATCTCAGGCTTTCTTCATCCCGAGCAGCCACAAACTCTCAAGGGAAACATCAATGATGCTTCCTGCATCCACATTGACTCAGGTTTGATCCTCAGGGAACCATACTGGAGGGTGATGTGCTGTGTAGAATTCCATCAAAGCGACAGATGGAAAAGGTGTGTGTGTGTGTGTGTGTGTGTGTGTGTGTGTGTGTGTGTGTGTGTGTGTGTGGTGGGGAAGAGGGAGAGAGAGAGAGAGAAAGAGAGAGGGAGGGCTCTGTGTTTTTCTCTTGATGTCTCTATACCTTACTCAGAACTCATTTGAGAACCTCTCTTCTAGGACCATTTTCACAGCCTCTGCCAGAAATCACTTAGCAAATATTTTGAGCAACTGATGGTGATTTGGGAAAATGTTTCATGCATTGAACATAACAATCGTGAAACAGCATTAGCTGACCTTTCTAAGTGTGCTGTGTGACAAACTCCATGTTAGCTATTCTGCATACATCATGCTCGTCCATCCTCAACAGAACCCCAGCAGCAGCAAGGATAAGGTCCTGAAGCAGGACTGTGCTGGGCATTCAAGAAGCAACAGGAGGGTCACGGTGGCTGCCGCCCACAGAACAAAGAGGAGGGACAGTGAAGAAGGCGATTGTGGTGGGCAGGGCTGGTGCCCATCAGGTCAGGTTCTTTAATCGGCTGAAGGATAAGGTTTTCATGAAGAGGGGTGTTGGCGGGGTGCTGAACAGAAGAGCAGCGTGATGCGGTGTCCAGATTGGATAAGCTCTGCTCGTGGCTGGGTTGACAGTCGACTGTAGAGGGGAGGTCAGGGCTGTTAAACGGAGGTCACACAATTGACTGCTGCAGCCACGCACAGGAAAGCCAACAATGCTTAGTCTAGAGCATGGTTATCAACTACACAAGTCTCCCCCCTTGTGAAACATCTGGCAATGTCTAGGGATGGCTTGCTTTTTTTCACACCTTAGGGGAAAGGGAGATTGGTATGTGTTCCTAGTGGGCAGATAGATATGAGAGAGGCCACCTCAGAGGGTACCCCTACCTCCTCTTTACATAGAATTATCAGGTCCGAATGTCACTAGAGCTGGGGCAGAGAAACTGGTATAGAGTGGTAACTGGCAGTAATAGGGAGGGACGACCAGTTTCTGAATCTGTTTTAAAGGTAGGACCAGTGGGATCTCTCAATAGACTGCAGATGGGCTGTGAGGAGCAGAAAGGGGCCAAGGGTGGCTGTCAGTTTGTCACAGGAGCAGTAAGAGTGAGGTTTCTGAGATGGAGAGGAGCAGATCATGGGAGTGAAGGCAGGAACTCAGCTTTGGTCCTGTTAAACCTCATCAGGGTTTTGCCCCCATCCTTAGGGGTCTCTTCCCACATTGCTAGTGGAAAAAAAAATGCATAGCTAATGCAAAGCAGGGAGCCCACGCCTCGTTGTTTATAGTTAACTCTGCGTTGCATTGTCTGCACCTCCTGCAGCTCGGCTGCCTTGCTTGTTGGTCATATTAGTGCCTTTACTTAATGGGTTTCATTCCGACCTTTCCATACCTGTGTATCGCTGTTCTTTGCTCACACAGCCCCATCATGCTCCCTGGGCTCTCTTCTCCCCTTCTGACTTAGTCCCCTTCCTGACCCCAGCCGCTTTTCTGTTGTATATGTTGTCTTAGAGTGGGACCGGAACAGGATCCCCATCCTGAATCCCCACAGAAATCCTTTACACAACTTTAAGGGCTGCTGAAATGCCAACCTGAGATCCTTATCTCCAGGTAAGCAGCCCTAAGAGGAACAGGGAGAGCCCAGGACTGGACAGATTATGTTACTGCTGTATTATTATATTATGATGTTACATATATTATGCTAGTCTACATTACATTACATGTTATTTTAGTTTTTGAATTTTATTTATTTTAAGTACATGAGTGAGTTTTGCCTGCATGTGTATGCACAACAGGTGTGTCTGGTGCCTATGGAGGTCAGAAAAGGGAGTTAAATCCCCTGGAACTGGAGTGACAGATGATTGTGAGCCATGCAGGTGGGTGCAGGGAGCCAAACCCTGGTCCTCTGCAAGAGCAGCATGGCTCTTAACCACTGAGCTGATGCTCCTGACTCATGATGTGTTATTTTTAAAGAGGTAGAAGGAAGAGGAAATGGTGATAGCTTGAATCTGCGATAAAGGAAAAGAAAAGAAAAGAGAAAAGAAAAGCCAAAGGACTCCTTCTATCCAAAAGAAGGGACAGAGCAGGGTCAGTGAAGAACAGACATTTGGGTGGCTTGAGTGGCTCTTCCCAGTGTCTCAACAAAGTCCAGCTGCCATGGGGGGCAAAGTAGGAGAGTGCCAGCAAAGTCATCAGAAAGACACAAGCTTCATGGCCAAGACAGCAGCATCAAGAATCTGTACATCTTCAATCACTCGTATTCGCTCACATTCACTGAGTGCTCACGATGGACCACATCACCACATCAGCTGTCCGAGATGCAGAGAAGGAAGAGTTACTCTTCCCACCTCCTGCTGCCTGACTGAACAGTGATGCAGATACATGGACCACTAGTTTAGGTGCGAAGTCAGATGGAATTTAAGCCTTTTGTTAGAGGAGGCATGGGGAGCAGCTCATCCCTCCTGAGCGCCATCAACTATATAGGAGAAATGCTAACTTTGTGTGGGAGCCTGTTTTCAGGTTCCTTGTGGCTTTACCCAGCAGGTCCGCATAGAGGATGATTAGGGCCACGGGCCTGAGTGCAGGTGTCTGAGATGATCTGCACTTGGTTGTGCTGTGGGGAGGAGGTCTTTTGCTCCACCCCTTGGTGTCTATATAAATACCCTGGGGCAGAGACACTCAGACTCAGTGCCTGTTGGAATGGGTTCCAGGCCCTCTCGAGGCTACCCTTTATTTTCTATCTGTTTATCTCCATAATCTAATCTAAATCCTTCTATTTAATATTTTCTGCTGCTCGAACTCAAGAAAACTCTGGGGAGCTGTGGGGTTGGTGGGTAAACGCCCCGTAACTTTGATCTAGACACAGTGCTGAAAAGTGAGAATTCAGAGATGAGCAAAACCGAATCTCTCTCTTTGAGCAGCTCCACAACCCAAAAGCCCTGAGAATGTCTGGGTGTGGCAGATCTGTGTACAGAAAGACAGCTGTGTCCCTGGGTAGACTTCCCATCCTCCCCAGAATGCTTTGCTTCCCCTTCAGCCCCTCTCCTTGTTGGGACATCACTGATGTCTACCTTGTGATATTAGTAACTCTGGTTAGAACTGCTTAGAGGTTGTCCATTCAATGGCCTTCAACTTGGTTCCAGGGGTTCCCAGGGGCGATAAGAGGCAGCTGCAGGTGCAAAAACATAAAGAAAGGGTGGATCACATTCTCTTAAACTTCAACCAGGGCAGCAGATTTTCACTTATCTTATTGGTCTTCATTTTCATACAAGATTTCATTAAATGGTGCATTATAAAGCTGGAAATGGTTTGGGCAGCCCCAATTCTACCTTTGTAGGGGAGAAGTTTTTTCTGAGGATATCACACTCAGAAAGTTAAGACAGAGCCTGGGTTTTGTACCTGTGGCTACTTAATTGCTTGCTGTGCCCAGCCACCTCATTGCAGCGGTACCTGTTAGAGGGGCTCTGGCTTCCCCTTGAAGCCAGGGATCAGGGTCATGTCATGGGTTCACTGAGCAGGGAAAGGAAGAGCTGGGAGGAGCCATTGTTTATGGATTCTGCTTAGAACCACTCCTTGCCTGCAGGTCAAGGTGGTGCTGGGCGAGCATGAAGAACAAGGGTGTGTGCTGGTAAGAATCTTGCCTCACTCCGGAGCACTGGGAAGCCCAAGCAAGAACTGGCTAATTTCGCTGTGTGGTTTTTTTTTTTTTTTTACAGGTTCTTTATAACAGTTCAAATTATTTTTAAAAAGTTCTACTGTGCATTCTTCAATGGTCTAGAAGTAGAACTATACTTTCATGGACACAACATCTTAATATATTATAAAGCACAAAACGTAGCAACAAAGTATTGCATTTTCCATCACTGTGACGGAGCACTTGAGATAAACAACATTAAATAAAAGGGCTGGCTGTGGGTGTGCATGCCTGGAATCCAAAGCTCAGCAGGAGGGAGAATCATGCTGAGTTTGGGGCCAGCCTGGGCTACAGAATGACATTTGGTCTCAAAAAGGGAAAGTTATATGTTGCTTTGTGGCTTTGGGGATTTCAGTCCCTGGTTATGTGACTCTGTTGCCTTTGGGCCTACAGACAGAAAATTATGGCTGGAAGTACATGGCAGAGGAACTTGCCTGTCTCATAGTGGTCAGGAAGCACATGTGTGTCAGGAGCCTAGGTGATTGTGGGGTGGGACTAGAAATCCCAACTCCCCCTCCAAGGACACCTAATTTCCTCCCATTGGGCCCTATCTGTGAAAATTTTCAAATATTGCCATACTTTAGTGAACTGGCCTTGAGCATAAAGACCTGTGTAGGAGGATGGCAGTGATAACAAGTAAGAGTCAACATTTATTCTGTAAATATATATGTGTGTGTGGGATGAATATACATGTCCATTTGAACTTACCTGTCTTCTCCAAATTTTAAGTACCGAGCATGCTTTTGTAAATATGTATGTGTGTGTGTGTGTGTTATATTAAAGAAGTAAAAAGATTCCTTTCTTCCATTCCCCTGGTAATCAGAAGAAATACTCACTCATAGGGTAGACTGTAAGGTCTCCTTATCTTCATTTTTGGGGTACACTTGTGGGTTACTTGCACAGAAGCAAGTCCTAGCTGGAGATGAGGTCTGGTCCTCACAGAATAGGTGGAGAAAGTCAACAGCATCAACAGCTGCTTGTGGAGGCAGGAGAATAATGAAGGCCTGCCTCCTAAAAGTTCCACCATCCCAAACGGTGCCCCACCGACAACAAAGCCTTTAGCATAAGGGCCTCTGGAAAGTATTTCAGTTCTAAACCATCACAAGATGGTTTGGATCTGTACACAGTGCAGGCTGCCCTGGTGTGTTTTTTTAATGCTTAGATCCAGTTTATGCTTACTTCTAGCAAAGTGAGAACCTGCATTTTCTTATTTGAAAAGATTGACCAATTCATCAAGTCTTATATCCTTGAGCTATCTACAGTCAGAGCGTGCTTGGCTGTGGCTCCTGGAGACTAGGCTCAGGTCAGGCATGAGGGTGCATAAAGCCAGAGAAGTCAAAATAGCATCGAGAGAGTCACATTGGTGGAGGGGTACCTATCATAGGCAGGGACAGCAGACACTCTTTCGGCAGGCACTGAGGCACAGAACTGTGCAAAGCACAAGTTATCTGGTGGCACTGGCCACTAAGGCTCAAGATTTGGCTAAGAAAGGTGCTAGGGACTGAATTTTCTGTATCATTGCTTATGTGGAATGGAAATGGTTTGGTTAATTTAGAAGAATTCAGCTGGATCACATATATGATTGATCTGTGAACCCCAAGTACGTGCCTTGATATTTATCTGCATTAAATTCAGTCTTGCTATGTTCAGTCCGTTGTTACAGCTCAAATGACATTTATTGGGCGCATGATTCTGTCACCCATGTGTTCTTGTTCCTATCTCTATGGCCCAAATTTGATCAGTGTGTATTCCAGGCATTCATATAATCTGCTGAGGTCCATCACCAAAGACCCCTGCTGTATCTTCCATAACGGTTCTTCAATCCTATGTCAGCTTAAACACCTTTTTCTTTTTTGTTTGTAAGAAAATCCTTTAGTATAGATCAGTCCTGGGCCCTATCAGTTAATAACCTTGACCCAGCATGAGGTGAATTTCACAAGCCTCATTTAATAACCCTAACCCCTAAAACGTGAGGTGAATTTGACAAGACTTATTTTTTAGTGGATGATATCTCACCTTGGCGTTTTCTCCTATGTAAGGTAATCCCAAGGGCTCTGAGGGTTTTTTCCTGACTCCAGCAACAAGGATAATGAATTGCAGTATGTGGCAATAAGCTAAATCCATCTACATATACGTGTCCAGACTTTGATTTGCAAATTTCTGTTCATTCCCAAATATTTCTTACGGCCATTCAGTCACACTGCCTACAGATTCCAGCTGTCTGGCTACCTAAGCACTGGACTTCTCCACTAAACTTGGCTCAGAATTGTCACTTAGGTTTGTCCTCCTAGGAATTCTTGGGTTAATCTCTGAGAATCCAAAGTCCAGGAAAACCAATGCATAGAAATCATAGACTCCTTCAAAAAAATTTATCAGCACATTTTGAGAAAATAGTGTTCCTTGAGATTCTGCTTGTCGACTGGCAGTGCTCAGGCTGCTGAAGTACAGTGGCAAACACATGAAGTCCTACATCTCCCAGAGCTTCCATCAGTGAGAACAATCATACAAACGGGAAGACAGGTCAAAACAACATGTCAGGGTTGTGGAGGGAGCTCAGTCGGTAAAGTGTTCCCCTTGCAAGCATAAGGACCTCAGTTTGGTCCCTGAACCCTTGCTGGACATGGTGTGTGTGTGTGTGCACACTTAGAGTCTCCTGTTGGACATGATGTGTATGTACACTTAGAGTCCCCTGTTGGACATTGTGTATGTATGCACATTTACAGTCCCTTGCTGAACATGGTGTGTGTGTGCACACTCACAGTTCCCTGTTGGACATGCATGCACACACACACTTATATAGTCCCAGTGCTACAGAGACAGAGACAGAGCAATCCCTGGGCTAAACTGGTCAGCCAGCCTAGCCTACTTGGAGAGAGGCCATATCAAAAAGCAAACAAACAAAGAAAAAACAGTATATGCTATTTGAGGAATGATATCTATTCCATAAGTATATGAGTGCACATGCATGCACATTCAAACACACACCTACACACACACACACACACACACACACACACACACACACACACACATCTTCATACATCCACATCCACAAACAGTAATACAATTTCAGATAGTTGCAAATGCCATACAGAATAATTTGGGGTGGGACACAGATTTAATTGGCATGATGTAAGATGTAATAGCTGGAAGGGTTAATAATCATGTCACCATATTCATTTCTAATATGGATTTTCTTATCTGTAAGGAGAATTAGTCTTTACTCTAGGACATGAAGGTAGAAAATTAAGTAGAAGAAAAGTTAGTAACCTCTATGATGAGAAAAGGATGCAATAGGTTATTGGTCTGTCTTATTACATTTGAAACTGCTAAACAGATATGGCAGAATACCAAAAAAGAAATGAAAGTCAAAACATTATATAAGTGGTTCAGCAAGAAAAAGTATCTCCAAATGATAAGATAAAAAGGTCAATTACTGAATCTACTTTAAAAAAGGAACTACTTGTTTTAAATAGGATAAGTAAAAAAACTTTTTTTTGTCTGAGTTTATCAAATGTTACTAGACTGCACATTGTTAATGTATATAATAGAGTTTTTTGTCTGAATTTGTCAAATGTTAATGAACTGGACATTGTTAATATATATAATGGAGTTTTTGTCTGAATCTGTCAAATGTTAATGGACTAGATATCATTAATGTAATTCTTGACTGTATATATTGTATATACTTATTAGATAAATTTTCTTGTATTAGTTATAAGCTTTTTTAATTTTAGACAAAAAGGGAAAATATGGTGGTATTGTGTTCCCCAAAATATTGTGTACCCTAATAAACTTATCTGGGGTCAGAGAACAGAACAGCCACTAGATATAGAGGTCAGAAAATGGTGGCACACACACCTTTAATCTTATCACTTGGGAGGCAGAGATCCATCTGGATCTCTGTGAGTTTAAAGCCACACTGGAAACAGCCAGGCATGGTGACTCATGCCTTTAATCCCAGAAAGCAAGTCTTTAATCCCAGGGAGTGATGGTAGAAAGGAAAGATATATAAGGCGTGAAGACCAGAAACTAGAAACTTTTAGCTGGTTAAGGTTTCAGGCCCCCAGATAAGTTTATTAGGGTACACAATATTTTGGGGAACACAATACCACCACATCCAAACTGAGATTATATCTTAGATATGATCTGACCCAGCTCCTCTCTTTCTCTTACCTCCCAATCCCAAATTGTATAAGGACAAGATGTGTGTACAGTGCTGGGCTATTCTTACCAATTCCCCCCCCCCCACATACACACACTCTGTATGGCTGTTAAGCCACCCTACGTTTGGAGTGTCCTTTAAAGACATAGAGGGTCTACTATCTGCTCACTCGAATTAGCATGTATCCCACTCACACACACTGTGTGCAGTGCTCTCTGGCTACTATGGTATTTTTAAAGTCAATGAATGAAATAACAGCTGAATTGGGTTAAGTTCATTTTTCTCACACATGCACCACACTCAAGGAATACTGGTCTAGTGCAGACCCAGAACAGTCAGCACAAAATTTGGGACTAGTCTACGTATTTTATGTCTTTCAAGTCTTACAACAATAAAAGAGAAAAATTAGGCATCTTAGTTAGTTTTTTTTTTTATACTACTGTGAAGAGACACCATGACCATGGAAGCTCTTATAAAGGAAAATATTTAACAGGGATGGCTCACTTACAGTTTCAGAGGCTCAGTCCATTATCATCCTGATGGAGAGCATGGCAATATGCAGGCGGCATGGTGCTCGAGCTGAGAGTCCTTACATCTTGACTCAGAGGCAACAGGAAGTTGACTCAGAGGCAACAGGAAGTTGACTGCCACACTGGGAGGTATCCTGAATATATGAAAATTCCAAAATTCTAAACCAGCCCCCCCACACACACACTTCCTCCAACAAGGCCACTCCTACTAGTGCCAGTCCCTTTGGGGGTAATTTTCTTTCAAGCCACCACATTAGGTAAAATGATTAAATGCTGTGTTAAATTAATTCCTAAAGGAGAGGTGGTTCTGGGTTGGAAATGGGACTTTACACCATGTAGTCACTCAAATACTCAGCATGTTGGAGGCTCTGTTACATCCCTCAGTAGACAGATAAAGAAGATGGAAGATTATGTAGAGGAAGATTGTATGTACAGTCTTGGAAGAGTCATATACTACTTCAGCTCATACTTCCTTGCACAGAAATCAGTCTCATGATCATTCCTAAAATTCCAGAGGAGACTGGGAAATGTAGTCTGTGCACAAGGTGCTCAGGTCAAAGAGACAAAAAATAACCATTATTATTGTCTTGTTTTTTTTTTTTCAGATGAAGAAGCAAAGCTCAGAAAATTTAGCTACTTAAGACAGTAGCTAATTAAGTGAGTCAAGGCTCTAGTGTTCAACTGAGTTGGTGTGAGTATCTTAGAGACAGTCCTAGCCAAGTGCTGTGTGCTCTATTTATTACATGAGGGCTCTAGAGAGTATCCCATGGGCAGGACTGAGTGCATAATGACAAATTTGGTCATTCTGATGTATTGAGAGCCGCTGGTAGCAAAAGTCCATGGAGTATACAGCAGTGACTACTAGAGTTCACAAGGCCAACCTATTGGAACTAAGGATTCTGTTAGAGAAAACCATCAGGTAAGGCGTTATGAAATTACTTCCTTTTGAATGAACTGGCTGTCTCTTGTTGTAAACTTGTGCAATAACAGCTATGATTCTCCCCATTTACCATGCATTTCCATGTAATGTGTACATGTAATCTCATGATTACATCTCAATCTTATGGGCACACATAGTTGTGGATAGTCTAGAAGATGGTTTCTTATTTAACTGCACAATTTTTATGAATAGAAACATACTAAAACATGCCTCATAACTAGGTCTATTGTTCCAAGTGGACAGTAGACACTTAGAGGTCTTGCTCTCCATCCTTAGCCACTGACAAGGTAAATATTGGCCAGACAAAAATGTCCTCGTAAAACTTTCACAGAGTGGAATTGCAGGTGCCTGGCCTTGTTAGATCAAAACCCTTCAGAAGAATTACAGTGAACCAGAAGTGATAGTGCAGGTGTCCGGCCTTGGCATATCTTCGTCCTTCAAGAGATCAACAGCATCTATGCTGCCCTAAGCTTCCTCCACCAGCCCCTCCCGATTAGAATCCTCAGCTGGTTGTTAGACTCTTCCATGGACCCCGGGAGTAAACAATATAGGCTGGACCTATTATTGTTTACATTACTGGTATCCATTTTTCTATACTCTAGCTAAACAATTCACTTCTGTTGTGACGTATGGCTTTAGGTTGGTTTTTATCTATGAGACCAGGATCAAGTTTTCATTTGCTTTTTCCAGGAACATTTTCCATATTGTACTCTTCCATCGATTCTGCATTCACACTCTCAAAACCCTGGGGTCCATTCCACTCACTGCTTCTCTCACATAGACAATTTTGCCCTTTGTCAATGAAATCACTGCAGAAAACTGGGATAGTCTTTGACATCTATTTCACGCCTGGGCATTCAAGACAGTCAAGTTAGCACTCTGTGTTGTTCCTGCCAGTAGCCTCTGTCATAGTTTATAACAATCTGAAGTTCCAGGATCACACTGATCTGTATGTCTCTGTTCAGTCAGATTTACTGACCTCCTGAGTACATGCCTACCATGGGAGTAGGCAGGTCAAAGACAGTTCACAGGATTACACAATGATAAAGGTTTATAGCTGCTCAGGCTCTATCCTGTCTACACAGGAACACTATTCTTACCCTGATTCTAGTTCATTCTGCAAACGTTCTCACCTCACTATAACATCTACATCTTACAATATGTAAAAGGAATTTCACAATAAATAGAAAGACCAAGCCTTCTTACTGTTGACTCCAAGGGTCTCGTTTTGTTGTGGGAAGATCATGATGTGCTCCGTTGGGAGTAACTGGAAATAATTGGTCCCTGTTTTTACAGTTAACCCTGAAATTCCAGCCTCCTTATTCCAGAGAATGATGGCCAGAATGCACAATGAATAGAATGTGCAATTATGGCTAAGAGTAAAGTATAGCCTCAACTACCTAACGACAAAATTCCTGAGGACAAAAAGGAACTTTGGTTGTCTCTGCCATACAGGATTTTAGGGCAGAATAAAATAATTATCCTAAAGAGCTTAGAATGATGATATGCATCTTTAATCCCAGCACTCGAGAAGTTAAGGCAGGAGGATTGTACATTGTAGCCCTTCCTGGACTAAATAACATGATCTTGTTTCAGGGGGCTGAGGAAATCTATTCTGAAAGGAAAAGGGTAAGGAAGTGAGTTAGATATCTGACCTCCTTAATCTGGAGAACTCCTAGCATAGAACACGTTCTCCTATTTTCAAAGCTCACTAAATAATAAATACATTTTAGGATAAGCAGAAATGTTTTGTCATGTCACTGCTTTCTGAAATCATCCATGGTTTCTTCACTCTTCATCCCCGAGAAAAGCGAGCAAAGCATATAAAACCAACAGTTGTTACTCCAACAGTTCCTTGCCTACAATTTTTTTTAATACTGTGAATACTCAGGTCTTGTGTTTAAATATTCTTTCTTATCTTCTCACATGCAATCAACATAGTTCTGTCCTACCGGGACATATACAACTCTATTTTCCATTACATACACAATCTCTCTTGGGGACAGCAGTAAGGAATGGATGAAGTACTGGCTTCTGTGACCCGGTGATGAAAAAATCTTGGAGAAAGGTGCAGAAAAAGGGAAGTGCCTGAATTCATTTTAGTGTGGAGAGGTGAGACGGCCCAGAGACGCTAAGCATGATGAAGAGGTATGAATGCCAGCCCAGAAAGTGCCACCCCAGGGTTTTCTGTACTTGAACAGCTTGTTTGAATGGTGCTAAGCACAAAAGTGGGATAATACCAACAACGATAACGCACTCCACCAAGTCCACAGCTGCCACCAATGTCTTGCTCCCCGGTGTCCCAGATGAAAGCCTAGTGCCAGGCATGTGGTAGTTGATAGCTGAGTGCGTTTTGGGTACCTGCTGCATGTCAACATGAAAACAACAGCCAGGCAACTCTTGTGGCTGCTTGCCAAAACATTGTTAGGGAAGAAAACGGCCCTCTTCTTGTTGACAATAGATCAAACCAGGGGCTAGCCAGGAAGTTAGGAATGCAGCAGTGAGACAAAGAAAAGTCTCTAATGGCAGTAGCCATCACAGAGCGGACTGAGGTCACAAAAGGACAGAATGGCAGTTGAGCAGCAAGAAACCAGTACATGACTCTCAGCTTTCCCAGGATCTGTCAGGGAGCGGAGGGGGCAGGAGGGTTTAAAAACTGGAAATTTATGTCAGGCAGTGGTAGTGCACACCTTTAATCCCAGCACTCAGGAAGCAGAAGCAGGTGGATGTCTGTGAGTTCAAGGCCAGCCTGGTCTACAGAGCAAGTTCCAGGACAGCCAGGGCTACACAGAGAAACCCCATCTTGAAGGGAAAAAAAAGCCAATAATTCTATTGGAGGAAGAATATCAAACCTCTGTGATTATTGCCTGCACCTGAGTGGGAACAAGACCTCTATCATTTCACTCTCTCCTACTTTCCATGTTAATGAGACTTGGGAGAAGTGAGGACAAGTTGGTGATTTTAAAGAGAAACTTCTAGCCCGGAAGTGTCACTCACTGGGATAACTCTTGTCTGGCATATCTTCTTTCTTGAACTTAAGTCTGATTCTGCCTCTTGGAGAAAGAGGCCCACATAAGTAATTTCTTTCCTATCTGTTGTTTCTTCAAATGGAAGGGGGTGGGGGATAGGAATGAATTCCATTTTCCTTCTATGATTGATCAGAGACTATGTCCCTCTGCTTATAATTGTCCTTTGAGACCTTTGTTTAAGTCATATGTTAAAAATGTTCCTCACCTTGTGGAGGCTCATAGGGGTTTTAATTACATAATTCACAATGATTGATGAATGGAGGTGGGACCTTGTGCTCCCCAGTTAACTTTCTAGACAATTCCAAAGTCATTTCAAGCTAGAGGCATATTAATCTGCCTTTGTTATAAAGTTAAAATACATTCTCTGTCTAATATGTGGGAGCCATGGGGATAGGATTTCTCCATTGTCATTTCTCATTACCAGATTCATGAAATTAAAATGCCAGGCAAACAGGTAATTCCTTTTGGGTTTGACTGCCCTTATTTCTACTCTTCATTTCTAGGGATACATCTGCTGTAGGAGGGCCAGGGTCTGGAGGAAACAGCTCCTGGCTGACCTCCGTCACTGTCTATCTACTCTAAGGGCCTTTTGGTGACTGGTGGAGATGTGTGTCTGGTGTAGATAGGGTGTAGAGAGTCTCTTTCACCTGCTATAGGCTCAGGAAACTAGAACTTCCGGCTTCCTTCGTACTGGTTCTGAGTAGAACAGAAGTGGGCATACACGTGGTGAGTTTCGTCAAATGACGGGAGATCTGAAGTGTACCTATTACAGACGAGCGCTGGGTTGAGTAGACATTTTATTTTATTTTATTTTTTATTTTTCTATATCAGGAAGACTAAAGAGTCCAGATAGTTGTTAAATTGAGCTACCAAAAGTTTGCAAATTATGTTTTTTGTGTCTATGAATTTTGTGGCCAGATAATTACTGCCTATTACTTACGTTATAGTTTCTCAGTGCCAAAACAGAAAATAAACTAACTACTCAATAACTCCTGGTTTCACTTAAGCTTCTTTCTTATCAGAGGTTATTGTCTTGTTTTTGTTTGTGGTGTTAGATTCAGGGACTCCCGCATGCCAGGCAGGCAAGCAAATACTCTACCACTGAGTTAACTGCGGTCTCCAATGAGGTCTCCGCTGACATGGATGGTGTGATTATAACTCACAGACACAGAAAGCAAGTTGATAACATTAAGGAACCATCCATAGGCTGACTGGTTTGATAACTACCACTATCTGTACTCTCTTTGATTAATTAGACAAATTCCAGTTTTCAAATAGGCTTAATTCCCTTTATGGTTTATTTATTATTATATAAACATTATAATTTAAAGAAATCTTTGCTGGAATACTGAACCTCAGTTTTTGAAGAGAGAAGAAAACAGCTTATCCTGTTTTTTTCCCTGCTCCCACATCTTCATTTAGGAGGGCACCCTCTTTCCTGCCCTTTTGGGTGAATTCTGAGGCAGACGCTATGATGCTTCAGGCCTCTTTCAGATCATTAAAAAGTCTTTGGGGTCACATTTGACATCTAAACATTCTCAGCCTAGTCTAATGTCTGAACCTTGATTGAATTGAAAATACCATCAGCTGCTGGGGGTTCTGTCCCTCTGCTCTTTAGAGCCCAAAGGCAGGGGACATGGTAGAGAGGAAGTAGGTGCTGTCAGGGGACAGGGGATGTCCTATTGCATTTGTAATGTTCATCATTCTGTCTGGTTCAGATGTTTAAAGCCTGTTGGAGTGCTCTGAGGATGCTCTGTGGAGCTCCTGGTTCTGAGGACAGGATGAATTCTTTAAATAGTTAGCCAAACTTCCCTCAGTGCCTGAGTGTCATGTCACCTACCTCCAGCCTCTTTGGTCAAATTCTGTACTGCTAGATGGCCCAACTAATCAGAGAATCCTCACTTTGCCCGGGAGAAACTGCTATTGGTGAGACATAGTTTCTTTTTAATCACAGCCAAGAATTCTCATCTTCAGTTCTTCATTTTCAGGTACATGAAAATATGGATTAGATTCCGTATAGCTGGGTCCCCACCTCCAGGGTACACTTATGAAGTTCTCAGGGTATCCAGATAAAGCCACTTCTTATGTGTAGACAACAGCATCCTCTCCCTTTCTCTATGGTATATGTAGAAGGTGAGGCAGGCTGTGGTGGGATGCAGTGTGAGGACTGATATTGCCTCTGAAAAGCCTCTGATGTCCAAACTCCCTTCCACCCAGTCATAACCTTCCTGGGAGTCACAGTGACAAGCTCCCTGGATGTGGGGAGCATCTCCCAGCAAGAGCTCCAAAGGGTTCAGAATGACCATCATTCTGAATGTAAGAACCCCACTGCTGAGAGTTTAAAGAGATATCTGGTGTCAAAATTATATATTCGAGCAGCGTCTCCTTCTCACAAAATGGTAAAAGTGGGCATCATCTCTGCAGACAATGGAAGGAACTCTCAAATTATTGATGATTTATGACTGGCCTACGATGGGACATTATTTTGATACAGAACATTGGTTTTTTACAGAATATATTCAGTGGCAAAAAAGCAATGATAACAATATAAGATTAGGTGGAAAGAGCAAAATATAAATTTATGCATTATATATGATATCAATTTTATAATATGCATGCATATTTGTGGGATTCTATGTTTATATCTTCATAAAATTATTAGAAAGACACATACCTGGTTTACATCTATGATTATTTTTAGTGGACAAAGTCTGCCCATCAGGAATCAACGTCTTCATCTTTCTAATTCTGCCATCTGATGAAAACATACATTGGTAGCAAGTGGGACCACGATCTTATTTTAAGGTTTGTTTTTTCTCTGCTAAGCTGTATCAAGAGTGACGCTGCTGGCCTTTGAGATGGCAACTTGCCAGCCGCAAATCAGGATTTTAATGAATTCCCTCCTTCTGAAGCCTAATTTAAGCCCAATTTAAAATGAACAAAACAAACATATTACCCCATAAAGGGGAATGAGAGCTCCTTTGTTGTCCTGGCTTTGAATCTTGGATCTCTTTAGAACAAGAAAAATAGAGCAAAAAAAAAAAAATGAGCTTAATAAGCTCGATTCCTCTTCTGTTCAGGCTTCTCTCATTAAGGCTGAATGCCATAAGATGACATTTTAAAATGTAGGCTTAGTAATTATGTCTTTGATTGAGTTTCTTCACCTGAAAGTTGGGAAGGGGGACGATTCCAGATCAGTCGTTCTCAACCTGTGGGTTGCAACCCCTCTTGGGGGTAGTTAAGTTACCCTTTCACAGGGGTCACTTAAGGCCATCAGAAGAGACAGATGTTTACATTGCAATTCATGACAGAAGCAAAATGACAGTTATGAAGTAGCAATGAAAATAATTTTATGGTTGGGGGTCACCATAACATCATTAAGAAGGTTGAGAACCACTGTTCTAGCTACAAAGGGTAGGCAAGCTTGGGAGATATTTTATTCTTAATCATTTTTATCTCACTTCTTTCCCCCAACTAAAGACACACACACGCACACACACACACACACTCACTCACTCACTCACTCACACACCCCACTTTCCTTCTGTATGTATACGAACACATTCCCCACTAGCCTGTCTTCTATATTCTCTGAATCCCACAGAATAATGAACTTATGAATGGCCCCAAGAGAGGAAACTCCTCAGAAAAAGTGAGCAAATAGTAAGATGGAAAGCCACATCAGGAGGCTACATCTATCTTTCAACAGGATGTGACCAACAGAACCACAATGTCCATAGGGTCAACATCAGACAATAAACGACACCAACAGCTTGATTGTGGGACAGTGGCTGCTCTCTCCACTCAGGACAGATGAGATGCTGTTCAAAAACAGTGATCAGAATCTAAAGATATGTGGCTTCCACACAGTTTCCCAATTTTTCACCACCAGAGTAGCTATTCTCATATGTAACGGGCAGATGAAGAAAGGTGGGTACCACTTGCCCAGGTAGTTTGCTTAAGTCTTTAATATGACTTCCCAGCGTGGGCCCTGCCAGCATGGGCAGGATGAGGCGAGCCTTAGCTTATCTGAGCTGAACGTGGAGTCTCTGCTGCCTTCCAGTAGCCTTTGATACAACCCTCCTGCCAAGGGTCTGATCTCCTCTCTGCTCTCTTCTCTTCCCAGACAGATGAGTAGTCTGTGTTCCCAGGTCATTTTGTCTTCCATTTATCCTCAGTTTCCTTATACACTGACTGTTTGTAGGAGTTGAAAACAAGTGGGATCATTTCCTTCAAAACCTCACGCCTTCCCTTGTATCTTTTCTTCCTTATTCCTGTCGGTGGCTCTCTAGCCCTCTCCTTTCATGAGACTTGACATTTCTGATTTCCAATAATTGCATTCATTTATTCAATTTGCTTTCTCTTTCCTAGGTCTACTTTATTTTCAGGATTCTTATCATTAACAGTGTAAGAATTAGTTGATTATTCAAAGATCTTCATACAGAACACAGAGATGTGTCCTATCTCTGCTCTTCCCCCCTCCTCCATCTATCCTTTCCCCCTCCAACCCTTCTTCCATCCGAATGAACCAAAATCATCTTTGCCCCCCAAAGTCAGGAGGTTTCTGAGGGATTTCCACTTTCGCACTCGAAGTGTCCTGGTTCAGCTGGTAAGTTGTGGAGTCAATAGATACACATGAAGTATCTAGTAGAAATCGTCTCAGACTCTGTCAGCTGCTCCAGAAGCAATGGGACAGCTCACAGCCCAAAATCAAACCAACAGCCCTGAGTGCTCATTACCCATATCCTAGCTAAGTGGTGCAAAGGATGAGAAAGCACTGCAGAATTGTCATGGATTCTTGAGAGACATGTGACACTGGTTTCTAAGCTCAGCACAGATTAGAATGTTCACCAAACTGGGCAAATAATTTGACTCCTTATTATGACAAAGGTACAACCATAGAGCTGTGGGTACCATCAACATGGATAGTATTAGTAGAACAGGCAGCTTGGTATTTTAAAACTTATAAATGGCTGATGTCATCAATGCAACCAAAGCTCAGCTCACAGGCATTCCTCTGAAATCTCCTTTTGCATGATGGGACCCTGTTGTTGTCATCAACCAGGATGAGATGAAAGGAAAGATGAATGAGAGAACACTTTTCTGCCATCCCCAATGCTGGCCCCCAAACTATGATTAGGCTGGTGCTGGGAAGAGGGGAGATATTTAAACTAAAAGTGAAATAGAAGTTTAATTGGAACTAACTAGTTTTTAATACTCAAGGGTGATCCAAGAACAAAGTACCTGTAGAGGAAGTAGTATATGATTAGTAAGGGATGACTTGGAAGCACATACAGCTTGGTTACTAAGCTCAGCACACACATGCACACAGATATTTTTCCTTTATGTAGACTGTATTTTTCCTTTATGTGTATATTTGCACATGAACGTATATGTGGTATTCATGTGTGGCATGTACACAAGAATAACGTATGTGTACAAAAGCCAGACAAAGAACTTGGGTGTCCTGCTCTGTTACACTCCACCTAATTCCTTTGAGACAGATTTTTTTCACCGGACCTGGAACTAGTCTGGTGGCCAGCAAGCCCTAGTGATCTGCTCTCCTATTTTGCTCTCCACGGTGTCCAGGTTATCAGTGTGTGCAGCTGTAGATGGGTGCTGGGGGTCTAAGCCCAAGTTTTATGATTGCACAGCAGGCATTCTTATCTTTGGAATGACCTACCTTAAAATTTCTTATTATTTGCTTATTTTAAGAACAAGTGAAAATAATATAAAGTAATACTTATAAATATGTCTTGTATTTTAATAGATACATAATGTCATTTAATATATGCACAAACAACTAATCATTTTACTTACGGACTATAAGGTAATTTATAATTTTATGCTAATAGAAATGATACCTTGATACATCTTTTTATCCAAGTACCAATATTTTTTAACAGAAACTCCTATAAGGTAGTATACTTATTTTAAGTTCGTCAAATTTATTTCTGTAAAACTTTCATCAATTTATCTTTCCCCTAAGTGTGTATAAGAACTTCTATATCTCTTCATACCCTTGTCAAGATCTTAAATAAATATTTGTTCTTCTTGAAGGTTAAAAAATTTCTGGTCGGGCTGGAGAGATGGCTTAGGAAGAGCCTTGGCTTCTCTTCCAGAGGATCTGGGTTTGGTTCCTGACACCCACATGGCAACTCACAATCATCTGAATGCCTTCTTCTGACCTCTGCAGACATCAGGCATGCATGTGGTGGACAGACGGACATGCAAGCGAAATACCTAGACACATAAAATAATTAAAAACTTAAAGCAAGGGGGGAAGCAACGTAAAAACCTTATTGTTACATTACTTTTCAGATCACTTAACTGTCACGAAGTTGAGCATTGGAGTGGATTTATTACCTATTTTCCCTTTCCATACTGTCTGCTCACCTGTTTCACTTTTCGATTGGACAATGTGTTTTCCTTTTCCTTGACTTGTATAAGTGTTCTCTCTCCATCTTTGCCTCTCTCTATAGCTGGTAAATGTGTGTGTTGCGTATCTTTCCAATTTGTTGCTTGTTTATTGCTTAATACTGCTTATAGTATTTACTTAAGATTTTTCTATTTTTTTTTAGTCTGCATACAAATTAGTGGCTTCATTATTACATTTCACACACTACATCATTATCCTTTTTTTCAGGTCCCCAAACATCCTCCATTCCCATTTCCTCTCTTCTTTTTAGTCTGCTTCCTGGCTCCAAAGAGTCCTCTTTCGCGTCACACACACACACACACACACACACACACACACACACACACACACACACGTAAGCCTAGGTTCTGACTATGAGAGGGAACACAATTGTCTTTTTTCCCTCCCATTACCCCACCCTGCTTTCCCTTCTTTAGAACTCTTGTTCCCCACTGTAGACCCTTTTTCCTTTAATACTGTATAATATACAGTATTATATATATATGGATATAATCTAGTTTTCACATATGAGAAAAGTCATGCTATATTTATCTTCTTAATATTCTTTTTGTTAATTTTTTATTTAGCATACAAGTTAATAATGGGCTTCTGGTGACATTTTCTCTTATATATCTATAATTCTCCTGTGCTCATACATGCTGCTCCACCTCCTTCTCTTTCTCTTCTGTCCCCTCTCATTAGTTCCTTCCCCTTCTCCACATGGTGTCCCTTCTGAACACACACACACACACACACACACATGTATATATATATATATATATATATATATATATATATATATATATATATATATATATATATACATGTGTGTGTGTGTGTATGTGTAATATATATAGTATACTAAATACACATCTATGTATAGTTACATAAAGATTTCTCCTATGAGAGGAAATGTATGATGTTTTGTTTTCTCCCTCATTACCCTCCATTGTTCATTCTTCTTCCTTTTGACCCCTTCTTTCCTCTCAAAGGCCCTATTTTCTTTTTTTTTTTTTTTTGGTTTTTCGGGACAGGGTTTCTCTGTGTAGCTTTGCGCCTTTTCCTGGAACTCACTTGGTAGCCCAGGCTGGCCTCGAACTCACAGAGATCCGCCTGCCTCTGCCTCCCGAGTGCTGGGATTAAAGGCGTGCGCCACCACCGCCCGGCGGAAGGCCCTATTTTCATGTGACATATACATGTATGTCAATTTTTATATTGAAAAGGAGATTCCATGTGTAAGAGAAAGCATGACAATGTTTGTCTCTCTGGATATGCATTTTATGCAAATGATGTGATTTGATTCTTCTTGAGGATAGACTACGACTTCATCATGCATGTATACTAGGCCTTATATATCCATTTATCTGTTGATGAGCTTCTAGGCTGGTTCTATATTCTGGCTTTTGTATTGCTCATAGTGTCATTTGGTATATAAAGCTTTCACTTAGTGTAGATTGTTGATCGAATCTTAGGTGGGCTTTAAAAAACAAACAAACAAACAAACAAACAAGCAAACAAACAAAAACCCAGAGCCAGATATCAGGGTGAAAGCTGAAAGATCAGAGAAGCAGAACAGCCAGCCACTAGTTCTTACCTCTACGAAATCCTCAGCCTAAAAAGAGTGAGTTCCTGTTTCCTCATGCCTTATATACTTTTCTCTGCCCAGACATCACTTCCTGAGATAAAGGCGAGTGTGTTTTCCAGTACTGGGATTAAAGTTGTGTGCCACCACTGCCTGGCTCTGTTTCCAGTGTGGCCTTGAACTCACAGAAATCCAGATGGATCTCTGCCTCCCCAGTGATAGGATTAAGGCTGTGTGCTATCATTGCCTGACCTCTATGTCTAATCTCGTGGCTGGCTCTGTTCTCTGATCCTCAGGCAAGCTTTATTAGGGTACACAATATATCACCACAGTAGATGAGTTTGTTATTTGGTTTTCTTGTGTAATTTGCTGGGGATAAACCCCAGAGCTTTGCCTGTTGCTGGTCCAGTGCTCTATCAATGAGCTGCATCCCCAGCCTTGTCCTTCATTTTCACAATGTGTCCAGACCTCTAGGAGTTTATTATCTTAATATGACTGAAGGTTTAGATCTTGAATTCATCTGACATTCATTTTGTCTTGTGTGCAATATTTCTTTTATATATAATATGTAACAAGTATACATGACCAAAATTTCTTGATTTTTTTCCTAGATATATGGATCAATTTTTTCATTCCTTCTAAACTTTTTAACATTTTACTTAATTCATGAGTAAACTTGGATGTAATTTGAAATTTTAATGGCATATAACATTTTAATTAAAAGAGGACATTAGTATTTATATATCTAGTAACAAACTGATGGACTCATGGGTTTAAATGGTCCTGTCATAAAATTTTGTAATGAGTCAACCAGTACAAGTTGCTTACTCTTTGCTTCATTTAATATTCATTAAATATCTCTTAAATAAAAATATAAATTATTGTAGTTTATTAGGGTTTTTACAGTTCTATTAATGCCATTATGCAGATTCAGAGCAAACTCAAAGTATTTACTTGCGTGAAATTGCTATAAAATGTTCCTAAAACTATAGAGAACAATGTGGAGGCATACTTCTTTCCTTGCTATTATTCATCTCTCTCAAAACATGAAGTGTGTTTGAACCCTTGCCTTCTCTGCTTTTCTTGCATCCATTGTCCTGAATCAAGCGATTGTTACCTTCGGCACAAATCATTTCAATCGTTTCCTTTATTATCCTTGTCTTCAGGGTTCTCCCCAGTAAAATATTTCATATGAGCTTGAGGGTAGAGAGACTGAAGCTGTTAGATCCGTGGCAGTAGGAGTGGGAGGCTATTTGTTCACATCTCTGTGGATAAGAAAGATGAGAAAGAACCCAGGCTAGGACTGGGGTGAGAGCTAGCCCACATGAGGCTTCCACTCCAGGAACCTACTTTCTCCAGCTATGCCTCATCTCCTAAAGATTCTAGATCTTCCCAAAACAGTCCCACCAGCTGGGAACCATTTTTTATTTTTAAGAGAAAGATTTTAATGATGAGTAAAATACAATGCTATGAGTGTTATGTGAAACTTACAAAAAGATTTCCAGACTCATAGTGAAGCTGAGTAAACTAAATCCTGATCATCAACTCACGTCTCTTAATTATAGAACAACTGTGATTTCACTCTTCCCTGTAGCTTGGATAGTGTGTGATAGAAAACCAAAAATAGAGTAAAATTTCTGAAAATAATACAGCATAGGGAAGGAGAAGAAGATAAAAATAATCAAAGTGCATGTGAAAATGGGATATGAATTACAACAATTAATTATTTCAATGAAAATTCCAATTCCAACAGATTAGAGGTAATTTAAATTTCTTGTTTGGTTGATAAAAAGAACAGTGTAATATTTGATTGTGGCAATACACTATTATGAAAATATCTCTTATATTCTAAATGACTGGAACACATTTTTAAATGCATGAGTTATGGAGGATATTTTGCATTCAAACCATAACAATATTCCAGGAAGTTAGAGACCCAGGGATATAGGTTGTTAGTCAAGGAAAGCCATGGGCAATGAATGAAGCCAATCCAAAAACACAGCTCTATGGTCTTTAGACAGAAAGGCCAAAGGCACAAGTTGTCTTACCCCTTTGGGGCTCACACCATGCCACTGATGCCCTGGGTTCCAGATCTGTACCTTCAGGATTGAATATTTATTCTGCTGAGTTTTCTTCATGTTTTGGTCCAATGCTTCCTTGATTGTTTCCTATTCTTCCTTTTTGGGATTAGAATGTATGCTGTATACCATTGTGTTCTGGTGCTTAGAGAGCAAGTCTCTGAAGAGACTTTGGACTTTAACTTTTGAGCAATCTTGTGACAGTTGAGACTTTGAAGACTTCTTCACTTTTTATTATGAGATTGATGTGAGCAGGAAGAGTGTTGTGGTTGAATATATTGCTGCTATTTTTAAAACAGAGTCTTGCTATATAGCGTGGGTTAGCCTCAAATTTATAATCGTGTTGCCAAGGTCATTCAAATACTGGAGATTACTGTTGTTTGCCACCATCCTTGACTTTGTATGTGTGGTTTGTATATGAAATGTTCCATGATACACTTTAAAGGTAAATCTCTCTTTTCCTCCCTCCCTCCCTCCCTCCCTCCCTCCCTCCCTCCCTCCCTCCCTTTCTCCCTCCCTCCCTCCCTTTTTCTCTTTCTGTGTGCATACATGTGATATGTGTGTGTGTGTGTGTGTGTTTGTGTGTGTGTGTATAACTGTAACAGCATTAGAGGGCTACCAAAGAAACAAGTGCTTGAGAAAAGATCCATAGAAAAGAAAGTTCATAGAGTTGAGCACAGTTGATGTCACTTGGCTGCTGAAAAAAAAATAATTAAAATTTTCATTTTATTTCTATGGGGGAGATAATGTCAAAACTCCAGGTTCAAGCCCAACAAAGAGGACTGGCCCTGGTAAATAAATACTCTGAGGCTTTCTTTTCAGATCCTCACAGACCTACAAGTTGGAAGTAGGTATAGAAAAAAGTAGAGTAGTCATAGCTCTTGGAAAGTCCAGTGCCCAGCTATAAAGACTTAAGAGGATCAGGGTTATATTCTATCATAACTGTGGTCTCAAGTAAAATCAAATTTTTAAAAAATGTTTTAATACAGGGTTTCTCTGTATGGCAAAGCACATTTTTTTTTTTTGCTTTTTCAAGACAGGGTTTCTCTGTGTAGCTTTGCGCCTCTCCTGGAACTCGCTTTGGAGACCAGGCTGGCCTCGAACTCACAGAGATCCGCCTGCCTCTGCCTCCCGAGTGCTGGGATTAAAGGCGTGCACCACCACCGCCCGGCGGCAAAGCACATTTTTATAGCACCAAGTTAGATATAATTTTTCAAACACAGTATTTAGACTTCAACAAAACAAAGTAAAACAAAAACAGATAGACAAAACGATGAGGCTTAACCAAACACCACAATGCACACACACACACACATGCACACACATGTATGTATGTATGTATGTATGTATGTATGTATATGTATGTATGAATATCAGACCACAGGTGTAAACTCCAAGGTTCTTGGAGTTTTTAAGACTTGAATTTTATAATTAATGTGTTGAGAAAATTAGATGACAAAATGCTGAATTTCAGTGGAGCATTGGAATCTATGAAAAAGAATAAACAACAACAACAACAACAAAACCCACATTGAATTAACCAAATACAGGAATTGAAATTAAGCTAAATCGTTTCATAACAAATTAGCCATAGCTAAAGAGGAAACCAGAAGACTGAAAGATCAGAAGAAAATACCCAGAACAATACAAGAAGATTAAGAGCATGGGCAGGCAGGTGTGGTAGAACTGGCTAGTGTGTATGTAGCCAGTCTTGAAAAGAAGGGGAAGAGAAATGTGGCTAAGAAGCATTCTGTAGAGACAGTGGCTAAGATTTTCCACACATGATTTCAGAAAATGAAGCCCTATTTTCAAGTAGTGCTACAGGCTTTTATAATATGTATCAAAAAAAATCTATCTCTATTATATAACAGAGTAAAACTACTAAAGAGACAGAGGAAGGGGTGGAGAAAGAAAGACATAAAGGGGTTCCTTCCAAATGCACCCCGAAGTCTGCCGGCATATTGCAAGTAGAAACAGGAGAGGCTGGAAGATAACAGAACATCACCCAGAGCCTCCCATATGCACTCTAGCAGCTTTTCCTTGAATACCTGTCATCAGGTACAAGAAAGGTGGTTCCATTTGGACCTGTGTATAATTGATAGAGATTCATTCTTATTCTATATTACATAATAGTATATTAAGCTGTGTCTGTGTGTCTGGTTTTAATATCTACTGGTTCGATTTTTTTTCCTCATGAGAACTTTATGGAAAATGGAGCTAATTTTTCTGTGTGTGAAAGGTCATTTTCAATGATATTGAGTTTGAAAACATCATTCAAGGTTGACTTCAGTCCTCTATGACCCACCCGTTCTTCAAACACTCAATGGCTATTATCATCAGTTACTTTCCTAAATGATGTGAATATAATAACGGTGACATATTCATTTTCTGTGACAAGCTCTTCATGAAAGGGATAAGAAAGGTAGTTCTGGTGACTTAGTGCTGTGTACTGATGGGAGTTATGGAATGTAAGACACTGGAGTATACAGCAAGGTCATCCAACTCAATCAGGAAGAGGACCGAGCTCTTAAGGGAGTAAAAAGTGGGACCAGACCAAGAATGTTTTCTTTCTTATTTTTTTAAAAAATTATTTATTATTTATTGGTATGGGTATTTTCCCTGCATGTATGTATGTGTACCATGTGCATGCAGTACCTGTGGAGGTCAGAACTCTCTGGGACTGGAGTTGCAATTATAAGCTGCCACTCTGGGAACTGAACCCAGGTCCTTTGGAAGAGCAGCCATTGCTCTTAACTGCTGGGCCATCTCTCCAGCTCTATGTTTTCTTTCTTTGGAAGGAAAAGCAGAACAAGCATTCTAAGCTTTAAAATAGACTCCTTGTGCAAGAGCAGAAAGAATTAAAGAGTGGATCATCTGATCAGTCTACCTTATTCTCAACTACAGTAGCTAAACTTCTTCCCACAACCCCAATGCAGCTTCCAGTGCCTGGAGAATGACAGTATCCAGCTGAGGTAACACAATGAGAGGGTGGAGCTTTCTCCCTAACACATTCCAGAGATGATTATTGGATGGCCTTCCTTGCCTGTGTGTTCATGTGCTAGAAGATGTGCTAGAAGAATGTACTTCCAACACTAAATAGTTTGGAAGTCTGTATACTCCCAAATGCATTATGGGTAGGAAAGGATCAAGAATTTCTGCCTCCAATGGAATCACACATGGCAGTGAAGTGACAGGACCATAGTGGATAAAATATTCATTGGAAATAAACAAGATCTGTTACACCCTTCTTGCCCCTTTCTAGTTAGTGCTATTTGCAATTCTATTCTCAAGACTTTTTCGCTTAACATGGTGAGAAAGTGGGATTCGGCATGTGTGTTTCTGAATGATTTCACTACTTACCAGCATCTGTATCATCCCAAAGAAGTCACTTTGATTTCTTTGTCTACAAAATTATGTGCCATGTCAACAACATTGACTAAATTATTGAGAAATTAAATGAGATCATCAATACATACTCTGTTACTTCAAGGCACAGTACCTATGTTAGGTAGATTTCTCTTGTTCTTCTTAGACTCTCTGGCATCTATGTTATCATGCTGTGGGTGGAGAATGCATGCACACACACATACATATGTATATTCCCTGAGATCAGGAGAGCCTGTGGGTGACTGGAAAGGGAGAAGAATAGAAATTTGAGTTACAATGAAGAAGAGAGTGTAGGGTGGGGTAGAGGGAGCTTTATTTAGATTTTGAGTTGATTCTGGCACCATTTCACCTGTGTGTGTGTGTGTGTGTGTGTGTGTGTGTGTGTGTGTGTGTCCTTCTCGTAAATCTGTTTCTCTCTCTCTCTCCCTCTTCCTCTCCCTTTCCCTCTCCCCCCCCCCCCCCTTTCCGGAGCTGAGGACCAAACCCAGGGCCTTGAGCTTGCTAGGCAAGCACTCTACCACTGAGCTAAAAACCCAACCCCTTGTTTCTCTTAATTATATTGAACAAGTTAAAAAGTTCTTGTTACTACAAACAACACTGAAGAATGAATGACAGGAAAAGAGTTTCATGATGCAATTGCAACCCCAACCTTTATGTAAATCAATTGCCATTTATTCGAGTTACCCTGCAACAGAATGAGGACTTCAAACGTCATCATGAAGTATGCTTCAGACTGAGTTTCCTGCAAGTCCCATTGATAGCAACAGTTATCTGGGTCACACTTGCTCAGCCTTGCTGGCTTGTTGCACTTGCCACCCGGCTCTCCGTGTGAACATTTGACAGTGACAGAAAACTGCTGAGGAGGCAAATGCAGAGGGAGCAGATGTCCAAAGGAGACTTATCTCGTTCTCCCCGTCGTTGCTGGGAACGTTTCCTCCTGGGTGACCTTGGCAGTTTCTTCTCGATTGCCTTTCTTCCCTGGAATATGTTCAAATTTCCTAGGCATGCTGAGAGGAGAATTGAAAGCTGATGGGAATGAGAAATGCTGTAATTACCGAGTATCTTAATATTGAGAAAGGAATTAGATCTTTAAATTTATTTTCATTAATAACAAAAGCAGTAGTAGCCGCCTCTTTCACTCTCCTTCCTCTGGTCTATCAGGAGCTCTCCCTCCTCTCCCATCTTCTTCCTCTCTCTTTTTTCTCCTCTTTCTTAATTTTAACCTTGATTGCATGAAAATTAACAACCAAACAATAATTTAGAATAGATGTTTTTTGTTTATATATAAAATGATACATTCACCATGCAAAAAAAGCCATGGAAGCCTAAGTGATTGGAAAACTTGCCCTTGTAATAATCACTGTAAATACCAGTGTGGCTGTGGAGAGGATGGTTGGTTCTGCAGCCCTGGCTTATGTGCTGCCATGGAAACATCTGGGCTGCAGTGTTAACGGTGAAGCTTGTCAGAAAAATCAACTCTGGCACGGGGATGTGACAGTGAATGGAAAATAATTTTGACCATGGGGGAACTTCCATTAAGCAAAGCATATGTAAAACTGTCTCTGGAGGCAGAAGAAAATACAGATGTGTCTCGTTCCTGCAACTGTCCTTATTAAGATGGATAGAACAGTACTCCAGAGAGAGAGAGAGAGAGAGAGAGAGAGAGAGAGAGAGAGAGAGAGAGAGAGAGGAAGAGAGAGAGAGAGGGAGAGAGAAGGGAGAGGGAGGGAGAGAGGGAGCTTTGTTACTTCTCTTCACGGTCATTTTTAAGTAATTGTTTTGTTTTTAATATATGCATCACATTTGTTAATTGTTAAAAATGAACTCTGAAAACACATTTCTTTTTGCAAGCTGACTTAGCTGCACATTCAATCAAATTTGAAAGCAAACTGTATTATTTCTCCTTTAGGGCAGATTCCTCAAAAAAAAAAAAAAAAAAAATCATCTCCAGACTTTGGCAGGAGGTAGTTGACTTCAAGACAGGGAGAATTATGGGACAAGGAGGTGGTAGGAAGAACCAGGACATTAGGACCTACATCAGAGTCCTTCTGCTCCTTAGCAACTGGTGATCGTAGGCCACCTAGAAGAAATAACAACTCTGTGTTTTGTGTTCATTTTCCCCTTTAAAAGGGAGAAGGCTATAGGGTAAAAGCCCAAGCAAATGCTTTGTGAGTTACCGTGTGGCTGTGATTGCCCTGTTGGGAGTGTTTGCTCCCTTTTCCTAGGGAAGAGAGAACAAGGCCTACCTGCTCCGCCACAAAACACGGTGTGGCAACACCCTGAATTGAGGGAGCCTTCCATAAGTTACTTCTTTTCATAGATGTCTAAGCGGAAGTCACTGTGCTATGAATGAGCCTATGATGAGTCCCAGGAAATTAATTAAGCTCTAATTACCTTTAATGATAGACAAAATTGAAAGTATGGTAGACAGAATCTCACACCCTGGTAAGGGCTACAGAGAAAAGGATGTCGGCTCACTGAAAGAGAGGGTCTGAAATAGGTTAGTGTGTCTGGGTGTGGGAGCCAAGGGAAGAAAGGTGCATGCAGCTTGAGAGGAGGGCCAGGTAGTGCTGGGCTCAAGCAGTGTTGTTCCAAGTGAAATAGGAAACCTTCAAAAGATTTAAAACTGTTGAGGCACATCCATCCCGTTCCTGGGCTAGGCCTCCGAGGCTTTCGTGAGTTCAAATCCTAGTTATTTTTGAAGTTCCTTAACACACCCTTTAAAATTCACTCTGGCTCTCATCACTAAGGGACATCAATAGACGGGGCTGAGCTCAGTTGACTGTCACCTTGGAAGTTTCCACTGGAGACAGGAGATGGCTTTTCTTTTGTGTCAAGGAGTCTCTCCAGCTTCCATTTGTAGTAGATGGCAAGCTTACCATGCTGGTGGCTTTTAGAATTGAGGAACAAGAAAAAAACAGACCAAAGCTTTTTATCAGGAAAGCAAGCATAATGAATGGAAAATCTGAACTTCACTGCATGGGGGGAAAAGACATTGTTGGAGGATTTTGATAATTCTCTGTAATTTTTTTCTAAAACAGTCAAGAGTTTACAGAATAATGTTTTCAGCAAGAAAATGTATAAAACTCTGTTCTAATATGCTTTCTGTTTTAAAATTTCCTTCTGGGCAGAGTCCTTTCACAGAGGGGGAAAAAAAGCTAATTGGACATTTGATTCATCTGGACAGCTGTGAATGGAATTTTTGCTAACCAGCAGCAGATGCCGACCCAAAACAGCACAGCAAATGGCCATTGGCAGGGATAGGATGTTAGCTGTATGCGCCATGCTCAGATCCACAAATGTCTCCTAGTCTCTCTCTTTATTTTCCTTGAAATTTTCTAAATTAAATATGTCTATAAATTAATCTTAGTTGTATTAAAGGGGCATGTCCAGTCCTCCCTCTGGCATGGAAAGACCATGTCTCAGTTTTTATAGCGCTCCAGAGAGGCCATGGGTAGAGCCTGGTTGGGGAATGTTTGCTTTTCAGTTGGAAACACGGGGCAGATGCTGGCATTAGCAACACTACCTCCATGCACTTTGTGTCCTGGATGGAACATGATCCACACTGGGCTCTAAACAATATCTTTTAGTTTATTTAGGAATGGATTTTTTTTTTTTTCCGAGACAGGGTTTCCCTGTGTAGCCCTGGTTGTTCTGAAACTCTCTAGATTAGGCTGGTCTCAACTCACAAAGATCCACTTTCCTCTGCCTCCCAAGTGCTGGGATTAATGGCGTGCGCCATAGATGCCTCTGGAGACCATCCACCTCAAAGCAGGAATTCTGGGTGCTGGGAAGATGGGCTTTCCACTTTGTTTTTATGTTGGATGAATTTGTGAATCAATTTTGTGTTGAAGAATGGTTTGTTTTAAGCAATTGCAGCAAATCATGAGTGACCTCTGAAAATCACCTGTGCAATTATAATATATAAAGAAAATATACAGGATCTATCTCTAGTGACTTCCCCCCCTTACCCCATTTCAGAGTCTTGATGATTTTGTAGCCTGGGTTGAGTCTGTCTTGTCAAAACAGAGACTGTGGTATGTTTCTAAGCACTACCATTAGTTCAATGTGGCATGGATGAGCAGCCATGACCAACTCAAGTCAACAGATATTTCCTCTCCAGGGTTTGGCATCTCCAGTCCTGTTTTGCCTTCCCCATCAATGCTCTTCCCTGTCTAAGCCTGGAATTTTAAAAGTGATCAAGATGGCTTCCTTATTGTACCTTGGTAAAAGCCATACACTTGCATTGAATTGTGGAGGCCATCCTTTCTTCCCCCTGGGCTTTGTGAGGCCAAAAAACTTGCTGTCAGTTGCGGTCCTTTCGAAGGGAACCACATTTTCCTGTATCCACTTGAATCTCTACGTGGTTCCCTGGAGGCAGAGTTTCTGAAGAAGACCCCAGAGCAGTTCCCGACCTTGTTTGCCATTCTAATCACACAGTGTTCACTTTTGAAAAACCAGGTCTTTGCCCCCCACTCCTGAAAAGATTTTTATTTAGTTGGTTGGGCTGAGGTGTTAAATTGCTTTAATAGTTTCCTAGGTGACTTACCAGCCAAACTTAAGCTCCATCTGGGCCCTAAGCATCCATTTCACTCTCCACAAGTCTGAAGATCTGCATTATTATATTACGGATTCAATAAAAAGAATTTGATTTTCATTCAAGCGCTGGCTGGATTTGTCAGTTTTATGTGGTCCAGGAGCCTACATAAGGAAAGGAAGACCCCCCACGAAGATGCACCTGAGTGTATTTTATAAATTACACTTTAGATTTAGTAAAGGGTGGATTGTTTTGGACAAATATAAAAGAAAGACATGATCTGATCGCAACAAATTGGGGGAAGTTAGTCTGGCCTGTTTATTCCAATTCTCCTCTGTATTCTTTCATTCCTTCACCTTCAGAAACAAGGATGCTCCTTACCTCTGAGTGAAGGAAGGATGCTTCCGACATGAGGGTCAGGGTTTCCTCTGAGGAAGGTCATAAACATCCTTCCTGTGTTTTAAGATTGATTCAAAGAAGGGAAGGGTGAAAGTCAGGGAGACTTCCTGCACTGCTGTGTTCCAACATGCCAAGGTGCTCAAGGTATTTTGGGGTCCTGTGTTTTGAAACCCACCAAAATCCTAGTGTTTTAGTCCCCTGTGTCTTGATCTTGTCCCAAACTGACTTGAGTCTCATTCCTGGGAAGGTGATCCTGAAACACTAAGCCTGTGGAGCACACAGTAGTACCTAATGAATAGGCGTTGACTGGCTGGCAACCTGTGAGGGTGCATGGTACCTCTGTCTTTGCTTAAGAAGGCAAGGCATAATGAAGAAAGCAAAATGTGAAAAATCTTTGGGTGGCATAAATGAAGTATGCATTTCTGTGTCCTGGGTTCCTGGCATATAACTTCTAAAACTCTTGGATCTCCAGAGTGACAGGAATGTCTTCTATGTGCTAATAAGAAGATTAGTGCCTGGAGTTCCTAGCCTGGAATGGGAAGAGGTTGATGATTAATTTCAGCCATGATGGTTAATGTTTACGCATTCATGTCTGTGTGAGAAACCCTCCATTAAACTCTCTAAACAATTGTGTTTGGGGAGCCTCTGGTTGGTAAACACATCAACACTAACAGACAGGTGTCCTCAGAGGGTGTGGGAGCTCTGTGCACTGCTGTTCTGTTCTTCACTTCCATTCAGCCACGACTAGGATGTTTTCTTTATAATTATCTAATAATAGCCAACAAGAGTCAGTAAAATACTGATTTCTTTAGTTCTAAGAAATTTTCTAGCAAATTTTTGAACCTGAGGAGATCATGAGAACCCATACTTGGTAACCAGTTAGTCAGATTCATGGAAGGCCCAGGGCTTGGGACTGGTAAAGGAAGTTGGGGAACCTTGAGGACCAAGCACTGAGACTGGGGGGTCTGTTCTGACTCAGAGTAATTAGCACTAGGATTATGCTGAGTTGTTGGCTGTAGAGACATTGTCCAGAGAATCCAAGACTTAGCTGTTATGCTGAAGAAGGCTTCAACTTGTCATTGTAAAGTCAAAGACAGAGTTTGCTGGCCAAACAGGGGCAGTGACAGAAAATTACAGACTGAGACTCCTAGAGGGAACATAAGAAGCCAAAGCCAGGGAAAGAGCTGTGATAGATGCACTGTGACAGGGAACGTCCAGGCTCCAGAAACATCAAAGGGATATAGATAGGCGCTGCTGAGAAAAAGGCATTGAAGGCAATGATTTGGTATTTTGAAAAATATGAAGGATCATCCACTGTCATAATCATTTGAAATGATTTCCCCTGGGAAATAGGCAAAGATTGCCTCTGACTGTGAAGACCGTTCTTTTCCTGGGAACACTGATATCCCAGAGTCACCTGGAAAAGCAGAATCTCCTGTCTTAGCACAATCTCATGCACCCCATTCTGCATTTTGATTCACAGGTGTCTCAGATGCCCCGATAGTTTGAGAAATCCTGCCCCTGTGCATTAGGAGACTGTTAGGGTGAAAACTGGAATACAGGTCCCAACATTTCACCATACTTCAGCCAGATGACTATAGAAATAACCTACCCTCCCCCCCACACAAGCCTTATCCTCCTCTCCATGCATTGGGGATGAAAGATCCACAACCCTTGTTTTTAGGACTTATTGGGAAGAAGCAATGAAATTTCTTTGCAAAGGTACATTGAAGGAAGGCAAAGAGTTGGCTCAGTGGGTAAGAACATTTGTTGAGCAAGCACAAAGACTTGAGTTCAAATCCCCTGCATCCATTTCTCCCCCAGAAAACAATAAAGCCAAATATGGCCATGTGTGCCTGTAAACCCAGCATGAGGGGTAGAAATAGGGGGATCCCAGGAACTTGTTGGTCAGCCAACTTAGTCAAAATATCTAGCTTCAGGTTTAGTGAAAGACTGGTCTCTGCAGGACACCTGACATCTCCCTTTGGCATCCATGAGCACACACACACACACACACACACACACACACACACACACACACACACCAGACCCTCATATTTTACTGCAAAGGCCATGGATCCAGAGGAATGTCCATTGCTTAATTCATGATGTTGCAGAGGAGACATTGACCTTTCCCTAGGCTATTGCTTATGGACTTAAATTGACTGCTGTGTTCTTTCTAGTTCTGAGTAAATCTCACCATGTGTGAAGATGCGAGCGTGTCAGCAGATGAAGCCTTTATTTTTGAACACGTTAATTTCTTTATCAGCTCTATTTCTTTTCCGAGGGCGTCACTGTATTACATTAATGCTTCGAGTTGTTAACAATACCAGCTGGCACTGTGAGTATCACTTAGGTTCACAGTGTAAAAGTTCGGGGGATAGCATGAAAATTGTCACCTAAACCGCAATGTTGGACTACCACCTGGGTGTGCTTGCTAGCTCCCTTTGGGGACAGGACCACCATTTCCTCATCATATTTCTATGGTCTTTTATTTATAATGCTATTTGGCATCAGTACAATTTATTTTGTTACTTTTCTATGGATTTTGAGGCCTTGTCCAGACAGCAACATTATGTTTTCTTTCTTATCTATTTTTTTGAGAGTTTGGTGTATGTTAAGAATATAAGAATCACCTGTGAAAGAAATTTTAAAAATCTGCCTTCTTATCCTTGCTTTTCATCCATTCTCAGTGTCGATGAACCTTTGCTGATAAGACCACCTTCACAGGACAGAGAAGATGCTGTGTACCTATAGGCTCCCCTGGAGACCTTTCAAAATGTTACCCACACATGCATGTGTGTTTTTTTTTTTCCGTTTTGAACTTGTAGTTCAGGTTGGTCTCCAACTCACTCCATAGCTGAGGGTGACCTAGAACTTCTGATCTTCTTGCCTCTGCTTCCTGAGGTTGGGGTCACAGGCATGGACCAGCCAACATGCCAGGTTTTCTTCAGTGTTGATGACTGAACTTAGGGCTTCCTGAATGCTAGGAAAGTACTGGACCACGTCAGCTGAGCCACATCCCTAGCCCCTGTGTGTGTGCAGATTTAATGAATGTCTTGATAAGTAGCTTGTGAACCTTCTGAGGGTATAGAGAGTATCCTGTTTTTCTTCATATCCTCAGGACTCAGGACAGCACTCACCATAAAACAGATGCTTAATAACTATTTGTGGATAAAGCCAATGACTTGAACGAAATCTTGCCTCTGTGGTTCCATTCAAAAACCAGTTTATCTCAACACTAAGACTTCTACTTTTTGAAGTCTGGCCAATTTCTTCCAGTTTTAGTAAGTTTCTCTCTTTCAGTCAGTTTTCTGTCATTGTGACAAAATACACGAGGCAATCAGCACACAGGATAAAAGGTTTCCTTTGGCTCATGTTCTCGATATCTCATTTCATGGTTGGCTGGCTCTGTTGATTTTGGACAAATGTTACGGCAGTGGAACAAGCAGTTGAGAAGGCTGCTCACTTACGGTGGCCAGGAAACAATGATAGGAAGATGAAGGGCTTGGGGGTTCCAGCATCACTTTCAAGGTCATGTCCCCAATGACTTAACTCCTTCCCACTGGGTCACATCGACTAACTGTCTCACCCCTTCCTACCTCATAACACATGAGCCTGGTGGCGGGGGGTGGGGGGGTGAGGGGTGGAGTGGGGGAGGCATTTAAGACCCAAATCATAACACACTGCCAGTTTTTCTCTATTGATCTACTGCCCAGAGGAAGGAGAGTAACAACTGTGTCCCTACCTTTCATAATACATGAGAAGTGTTCTTTCTCCACTTTCCTGTACAAGGAAATGACATGTGACCAGGGTCAAACAGCCCCTAAGACACAGGGGAGGATCCCAAGCTCAGTTTGCAGCCACTCCTCCCAATACACGCACATGGAAGAGATCATAGGTCCTCTCTGGCATCTGTTCCTTGTGGAGAATCTTGTCTGAATAGGGCCCTGGAACGGCCCAAAGCTAGAGAGGAGTGGCAGTCATCATTAAACCCCCTGTACTGATTTATCTTCAACAAGAATCATCGTGTAAGCTGACCTCCATTCTTTCTCTCTAACCCATCTCCTTCTAATGGGGACACGTAATTTGACCCTGGACTGAAAAACTTCCTGTACTCTCAGATCCAGGGCAGTGATGCTTCTCCTGGGTGCTTGCAGATGGGAAGGTTGATCCTTTTATCCATCTGTTGGGACTGCGGTGAGACTCAAAAGTAAGCTCTGATGTAAATGCATTTGGATTTTTTTTTTAAAAAAATCTATCTTTTCCTCTCCCAGATAAATTATCTTTGGCTTTTCTATACACACACGTTGTTCAGGGCATATATTTCATGAAACTTCAAAAGGAAATATGGTCATCTCTGTAATTACTGTTTGTAGACAGCTTGATAACCTCTATTAAAAATATATTCATCATAATATATTTTCACATAGTCTATTAGTTAGCGCTTTCCTGGGTATTTTGAGGCTCACTCTCAGAATGTTGGCCAAGTATCTGTTGGATAGCTACCTGGATTCAGGCTCCCAGCTGAGTAATAAAAACAAAACAAAACAAAAAACCAAAAATTAAAAAAAAAAACAAAAAACAAATCAATCAATCAAACAAACACACAAAAAATGCACAGGGAAGAAATGGACTTTGGCTTGTATAGGATTCACTCCTGTGGATTGTGCTGGTGTCTACCCACGGAATTTGAAGACATACTCTCTCTCAGAGGAGACAGGCTTTGAGAGTCTGGATAGATGAGAAGGATGAGTAGGTCTGAGAGCAGATGGCTCCTGAGTAAATATGAAAAATGGGTAAGGTTATGAATGGATATAAAAGTAATCTGTGGTCCAATGAGTTCTGACCAACCACTCCTATTTAATGCCTTTAACGGAAAAAGAGAGGATTCTTTTTAGAAAGAAAGCAAAGGAATGTCTGAAAATACTCAAGATGATGGTTTCACTCCGGGCACATTGTAACAGCTTTTTCCTGTCATTATGTGGTTGTTTTTTGGTGGAAAATGTCTCTGTATTCCAATTGCTAGGAAAGAGCCATAGAGCTGAGCAGAGAGAAAAATCCTTTGTGGGTCCTTTCAAGCCGGGAGTGGGCACAGTGTTTTTGACTGGACCGATAAGATCACGCGCTGAGTGCGAATGCAATAGTGGCTGTGCTGAAGCGCCATTCTGTTCACTGCGGTGCCCTTCCCAGCCAAGTCACCGGGGACTGTAGAGTGGAAGTTTTGTGTCTTTCCAGTCCCCATGCATCTCGGGTCGAGGAGGAGAGAAGCAATTTCAGACAGCTGGAGCTTGGACTGAAGTGAGTGGGGATTCTGGTTTAGACGTGATACATGGCTTTGAATTGTTGGCTCACTATATGACTTACTCTTCGAATCCTTTACCCAGACAACATCTAATCTAAGCCCCACCTTTCTGATGAAGATAACGTAACACAGATACATCCAGTAACATACACCACATTACATAACAGCTCAGACCCAGCTCTCTGTTAATCCAGCCATGCTTCTATCTGGCCCGAACAACATGAGCTATCATTAATTATTATTTACCGGATGCTCATGGTGGGTTAAATGTCTTCATCACAGAGGCAACATCCAGCTGTGGTTTTAATGCTGCGTTGCTTGGTCTTACAGTTGCATAAGCTCGAAGCCTCAGTTTCCACGCCTGTCCAGGGGTGATGGTAACCATACCCATCACAGACGTCAGAAAGATGAAACAAGATAATGATGGCGGAGCTCAGCACAGCATCTGGCACACTTAATACTGAGGCTGCGCTGATTTAATCTTTCTAGGCTGTTATGTCATAGCCAGCGTCTTTAAATCTTAGGTTTGGCTGCTATAAACATGATAGGAAAGGTTGATTTCCTCTCCGGTGTTTTCTCTCTAAATCCCTCTAAATCCTTGATTGACAGTTCTGGAAGGCGGGGACTTATATATATATATATATTGTGCTGTCTGTCCTCATCTGATACTCCTGTCCCCTCCTTCAGGTTCTTGACAGCTTCCTCTGGAGGGAATTCCATGTGTTTTCATTAGAGCCTCATCCCTAGGGAGGCAGCTTTGTCAATGGTATGACCTGTATTTCCTCAATCCTTTCCTGGCAGGACAAGGGGACAGCTCTTGGATTGTCAGTCTCTGAGACCAGCCAGGTGTGTACTGGCTCACAGGATCTGTGACTTGTTATGATTTCTGACAGTTTCCGTAGAGCTCTGGAATTATTAAAAAAAAAAAAAAGAAAAAGAAAAAGAAAGAAAGAAAAGAAAAGAAAAAACCACCACCACAGCAAGCAGCATCTTCAGAGAGATTGCAGGAAGTGCACCTCAGCATGCGTTTGGCTGTGCATAATTCTTAGCAGCTCAGTGGTCTCTTTGACTCCTTCCGAAGCCTGGCCACCTCTCATGGAAGAAGTCGTCTCCTCAGCGAGATCTCTGCCCATGCATGCTTGTGTCTAGTCCCTTTCTGTACACCATCCTCTCGGGGAGTGAGTGTGCTGCCTATTTTTGTGAGCAGCCAATTGGAGGGCAAATTCATCACTCCCTAAGCATCAGTGATAGCAATACACTTCTGAGGGGGGCAGAGGCTTCACTGGAGGTCTGTAGCCAATTTTCAAAACACTCATCTGCATAAGGCGATTCCGGACATCATTGTATTCATCCTGTGCCTCACAGAGTGCTTTTTCGGTCTCTTTTGATGGGATGAATATGCTCTTTTTATTTTGGGTCAATTTTGAAGTTTCCTGACCTTTTTTTTTTTAACATCTGTAAAAATGAGCATGTGAATCTGAGGGAAGAAGAATGAAGAAAGAAAAAGGAGAGGGGGAGGTGGGGAGATGGTCCTGTGGGTAAAGTGCTTGCTGCAGAAGCATGAGGACCCGGGTTCAGATCCCCAGTGCTCAGGTCACAGCTAGGCTGTGTGTCTGTAATCCCGGCACTGGGGGGGTGGGAAGGTGAATCCCAGCTGTCCAGCCCATCCAGCAGCAACAGTGAGCAACAACAACAAAAAAGGCAGCAAACCCCCTGAAGAGGACATTCTGATATCAACTTATTGTCTCCACTTGTGCCTTTATGGGTGAGCACCCCCTACCTCCATGCACCAAAAAATAAAAAGAGAGAAATAAAAATGGTGGGATTTGGGCATGTACAACAGATCCCCGAGATATCAATGGACTGACAGAAGGCAGCAGGAGGTTGTGAATTACTCTCTAGGTTTCTATCCAAAGAACATGCACTCCCCCACGAATAAAGTCAGCTCACCAATTTTCTTCCTCTTCCCTAAGTCGGGAATTCATTATTTAGCCCGAAATCCATCACTTTGTACCACTCTGGTATTCCTTTGATCTGAATATCTTGAATCCTTTAAAATTGAGTTATTGTGCATTTTCTCCACGTAGTAAGGGTGTATTTTTCCTTGCACACTCCTTCCTTCACAGACCTGCATGCTTTGACTTATTAAAGTTACTCGAGTTTCTCCTAAGATGATTCATTTTGAAAAGTCTTAGTATGCAGTGAAACTATTAATTCTTGAAAACTCATTTCCTGTATTTATATTAGCTTAAACTGCAGCTAGAGGTTTTGTTTCCACACATTGCTTTATTCTGAAAGTTTATTCATGGTGTCCACTATAAAAAGGCACTTTCCCCTAACTACTTCAGTTCTTTTTTTTTGGACATTAATTCATTGCTGTTTAAATCGTGAGCAATTGTTTGAAGAAGGGTGTAGATATATGGTGTCACTAAAATCTCAATTTAGAGCAAATGTCTGGAGAGATGGACCAGGGTGGACATCTTACTCGAATCACTTCCTCACCCCACGTCCCTAAGGAAACTTGGTGCAGTCCTGTCAAGGAGATTTGATGCTTCCCACAGGCCTTCCCATTCCAGCACTCTCCTTCTATGGAGAGGTAGGGACACCATCTTTCAGTCTTTCCCAATCAGTACCTATTTAAGAAGAGGCTGCTTTTCTTTCATCGAGGCAGGGAATAGAGAGTGGAAAGAAGGTTGCAGGTGTGGAGGACTTATTAGCTGCCAGACACAGTTAGGTACCTTTCTTAACTTTACAATAACTTGGTTCCATTGGCTTCACGAGACCACAGGAGAACGACCCTGAACAGAGAGATGAGTATTTGGCTCAAGGTAACATGGCTAATATCTGGAAGTACTGCATTTGGAGTTCAGTTCTTTCTGCCTCATCATTGAAGATAGACAGAAAAAACTGAGTACTCTAGTAAAAGAGATACAGGGTTGGGGATTTAGCTCAGTGGTAGAGTGCTTGCCTAGGAAGCACAAGGCCCTGGGTTCGGTCCTCAGCTCCAGAAAAAAAAAAAAAAAAGGTTAAAAGAGATACAAGCTGGAGTCAAGGAAAAGATGGAACATTGTGGTGTGTGTGTTTGTGTGTGTGTGTGTGTGTGTGTGTGTGTGTGATCTTCTTGCCTTTATATCTGAGTTAATTTTCTCCTGTTGTGTAATTTGATGTGGAATCTAATAACATGTCCATGCTAAGGTTATGTGATCTTAGCTTAATCTATGATTTTTCTAACAGGCCTAGCCTAACAGACTAGCAAGAAGCTGTTTGTTTGGCATTTATTTAGTTATATTAAAATACTACTTATTATTTATTTTATGTATGGGGCATTTTGCCTACATATATGTTTATGTGCCATGTGTGTGCAATGCCAGCTGAGTGCAGAGAAGGACATTGTTTCAGCTGGAACTGGAGTTCCAGATGGTTGTGAGCTGCCATGTATATGTTGGGAATCAAACTCAGGTTCTCTGAAAGAGCAGCCAGTGCTCTTAACCACCAAACCACCTCTACCCATATGTATTTATTTTTGATGTAGGGATCAGCATGTGGCATCCCCCTATCTGAATTAACATTTAACTTTTCCCAAGAGTTTTGAGAAAATTGTCTCCCTGGTATAACTGCTGCTGTGAATTGCTGGAAGATGACACATCTGAGACTATTTGGGCAGCACAAGTTGACCTTGATGGGGAAAAAGCAAAAAGACAAAAAATTGGGTGGGAAGGGAAGAAGGTGTGGATCTTGGAATAGTTAGGAGAAGGAGACTGAATACGATCAAAACTCACGGCACAAAATTCTCAAAGAACTAATGAAAATTGTTTTGTAGAGGAGGAAAAATCAGTTATGCCTTTGGTTTCATTACCATTATACTGATGGTTGATCCAGGTTTTGAGACAATGTGGAAAATGCTTCACAGAATGCCAAGTCTACAGTAACAGTGACATGGTTAACAAAGTGCCCTGTGGTGGAATGGTTAACTTTATGTGTCAAGCTGGTTTGGCTTTAGGGCGCTCACACATCTCATTAAACCCATATTGTGTGTGTGTGGGGGGGGGGGGTTCTGGGTATGAGTAATACCGAATGGGTAGAATTGGTTAAAGGGACTGCCCTTCCAAGTCACAAAGGCCTGATCTACTGAAGCCTGGATAGAAGGCAAGGTGGGATTGGAAAGAGCTCTTTCTTGCTGCACAGTTGTTTTTTAGTTGAGACATTCTGCGGCTGCTGCTCTTTGACTTGGCTTTTCTATTCTTTGGCTTTGAGATTCCAGATACTAGACCTACCCCAGCAGCTCTCTGGGTTCTCCAGCTTGAAGATAAAGTGTCTGCAGGATCCTCAGCCCCCATAATCATGTCTTATTTAGGGTTACTGTTGCTGTAATGAAACACCATGACCAAAGCAGCTTGGGGAAGAAGGGGTTTATTTGGCTTGTGCTTCCACATCATAGTTCATCAGTGAAGGAAGTCTGGAAAAGAATTCAAACAGGGCAGGAACCTGGAGGCAGGAGCTGATGAAGAGGCCATGGAAGGGAGCTGCTTACTGGCTTGCTTCCCATGGCTTGCTCAGCCAGCTTTCTCATAGAACCCAGGACCGCCAGCCCAGGGATGGCACCACTTATTGTGGGTTAGGCTCTCCCTCACCAAGCTCTAATTAAGGAAATGCATGCTAGGCTTGTCTACAGCCTGATCTTAAGGAGGCATCTTCTCATATGAGGCTTCTTCCTCTCTGATGAGTCTAGCCTATATCGAATTGACACAAAACTAGCCAGTACATCACACAAGCCAATTCTTACAATAAATCTTTGTAAGTATTTTCTATGTATGTATTATCTACCTTCTATTTATGTATCTACATATATATATATATATATATCTGCTTGCCTGTCTATCATCATATTTATTCATATGTTTATATCTTCATCATTACTATCTGTCTGCCTGTCTGTCTTCTATCTACCTAGCTTATTAGTCCACTCCTTCTCTACATATACACTCTTCTTTCTTTCTTTTCCCTTTTCTTTTGGTTCTCTGGAGAACTCTGAATAATGTAGCAAGCAATTAATATATAGCAAGCGCTAAACCAATGTGCTGCACGTAATCTACTTAATGCAACCCTCTGCCATCTTAAGATGTTATTTGCTTCCTGCCAATGAGGCTTAGAGCACTTACGTAACTTTGCCAAGCACATATGGCTTTCATGAGGGATAGTCAGTCACATACCCACAAATCACATGGCTTTGTGTAGGTCAACAAATTTGTCATTTGAACTGATCTGTTAAATGGGGATGGTAATGCTCCCCTGAAGGACTGTTGGGTTTAAATGAAAGGTGTAAAGTACTTGGAACAGGATTGTATGTATGGTAAGGGACTCAGAAACACTAGATTTTTATCACTTGATTTCCTATTTGTGTTAACAAAATTCAGAGGTTGTACAGCTTGTGGGCTAGATCTGATTCCTCTAACTTAATATATCACTAGCAACTAAATTCGATCATTTGTTCATCTCCATTAAGCTCTAGTGATATTTCATGTTATCCTGGGGGAAAATGTAATTACTGTGACATTTAAAATTCTGCACAACCCAGGGAGAGGGAGAAGGCACACTTTTTCAAGAGGAAATCCTGGTTAGACTATCATCACCCAAGTCTAGTCGCCACACTCTAGAGAGCCAGGCAGCTGCAAAGGTCATAGAAGGTGCCCTGTTTCCCAAAAGGTGTTTGCTATTTACTTTTTCTCAAGCATGTTTCTTCTGCTCTGATAACCATTGTCATCTTCCATTACAATAAAAGCTGTCAGAGAGATTTCACAGGCATATGGCATTAATTTAGTTATCCCCTCTGTGGTCATAAGAGGGTTTGCAAAAATGAAAACAAAACAAAACAAATCTCTGCTCAGCTGTGCATCAGTTCGTATTATGGGACGGCGATCATGCACCACACAGACAAGAGGACAGGGTTCCATTTGGAAAGCAACGGGATGAACACATTCCTCTCGGGGTACCAGCTCCTGTGTGCTTCATTCTCCATTCTCTCTATGCTTTGGGAAATAGGTCAGAGGATTACACAGATTTCCATGGAAAACATAAAAGTGTCAGCCACGTTCGCTTTTCATTGCAACATTAGATGGAATTATGACTGTGTCCTGCAGCTGCCAAAGCCTGTTCATGTCCATGCACAACTTCAGTAGTTCACTGGGGCCGACAGTGCAGACTTGACTGTTCTCATGCAGGTAAAGAAAGGCTGAGATGCTTGGCCAAACACCACGGCCAGAGAACGGTCTGTAAAATCTCCGTGCACTCTTCTCGCTTGCCCATTGGTCCTCCATGCCTGTGAGAAAAGAACAAGGAGCTCCAGAGGTAGCTCAGTTAGTAATTTGCTTGCCATGTAAGTGTGAGGACGTGAGTTCAGATCCTCAGCACCCATGTTAGAAGCTTATTGTGGCTGTGCACATATACAGATCTAGAGTTGTAGGGGATGAGGCAGATGGATCCCCAGGTTCACTGGCCAGCCATTCTATCCAATTGGTGGGTGCTGGATTTAGTGAGAGACAGTGTCTCAAAAAATGAAGTTGAAGGTGACAGAGGATGACATCTGACATCAACCTTTGGCATACACACGCATGCACACATGTAAATGCACACACATAAATATATACACAAAAATATGAACATGTATACACACACACACACACACACACACACACACACACACACATGCATTTTATTATGCCATTACCTAATCTGTTAGTAGTAGTTCTCTGAGAAATAGAACCAGTTCTATATCTATAACTACAGAGATAGAAATAGACATAGACAGGTGAGCTATAGATAAAAATAGATATGTACTAGGTAGTAAGCTAAATATTTAGAAAGCTAGATGATAGGTAGATAGATAGAGATAGTTGATATATATATATATATATATATATATATATATATATATATATATATATATGATAGATAGACAGATGGACAGATAGACACAAGGGGATGGCTCAGATGATTTTGGAGACTGAGTTCTCCCACAATAGGTTGTCTACAAACCAGAGATCCAGAAAAGTCAGAGTGTAATTCAGTCCAAGTCTACAAGTCCTGAGAATCAGGAAGCCAATGGTGAGACGCTGAGGCTGAGGCCAGAAGCCGGATAATCTTGGCATGGAAAGGCCCTGGTGGGACGCTTCACCTGAGGCTGAAGTCTTAAGAACTGGACTCCTGATGTCTAAGAACAGAAGATAAGTGTGCCAGCTCAAGAAGAGGCAAATCATCATCATCATCATCATCATCATCATCATCATCATCATCATCTTCCTTCTCTCCCCTTTGTTACCGGACTTGGGCATTCAGCATATACAATGATGCCCACCACATGGGTGAAGGTAAACATCCTTTATTTAGTCTGCTAATTTGAATGCTAACCTTCTAGAACCACCTTCACAGGCATATCCAGAAATATGTTTCACCTGTTCTGTGAATGTTTCTCAATGCAGGAAAAGTGACACATAAAGCCACCAATGTCTTTATGTCTTTCCCTGCTTTCCTCATATTTTTAGGGTAGTGCCCAAGTTTCTCCAGAGTTTCAAGGCCATCTGGGGTATGACCTCTGGGCCCTTTTCTCAGCTTACTTCGAGGCACTCTCAATGACTGTCCCCCCATCCACCTGAAAGCTGTGTTCTGGCTGTCCTAACCCACACAGTATCACACTCTCACGATCCAGCCATCTCTCCAAAGCATCCTGTCGCCGTCCATTCTTCCATCTGCATCATGTTCACAAATGAGTTCCCTCTTTAGCTTAGATAGGATCTCCTCTAGGAATTCCTTCTGATTTCTGGTTTCTGGTTAGATGCCTCCACTGCGTTCATCTAGCACACCGTATTCCCCTGCTGGGTCCACCTACTTGTCTGCCTGTTAGGCTGTGCCATAAACTTTCAAAAGATGAGAACTATGTACATCTCATCCATGAGCAGCACCTAAAAGATGTGCAGTAATTATGCACTAATGACTGACTAGATGGTTGGCTCATTTATACTTAGGTTCCCAGCCAATGTCTCTGGCTTACAAACCAGAAATGACTGGATTATTACTTATCCTGGCTGTTATCTGTCTGCACCTTCAGTTCCATATCTCCATGCCTTCGAATGAGGCAGAGCCCTGAGGACCACCTCCCGTGGAATTTCCTGCTGTGTGTTTTTGGGAAACATCCAAAGAAGACAGGATAGGAAAAGAAAGGGAGTAGTCTCAGAGTATCCGCTCCTTCTGTCTGCCCCTTGCTTTGATGCTCTGAGTCTGGAAGCCTTCAGCTCTGCAGTTTAGTGTTCAATGTCTTCCAGTGATGTGTGTATCCATACCCTTCAGTCCTCAAAGTGGAAATGGCTTCTACCTCCATTACAGTTATTAATAGTTGAGCAGAGCACCCATCCCTTGTTTGTTCTCTGAACCACCACCAACCTACCTAGGAGTCGTGTCTTCATTCAGACCATCTGGGGTGGATTCTATTTCCTGCTTGGGTTTTTGGTACATGTAAAATTATGATTTCCAAGTTCTCTGGGATGGCTTCTGTCAACTTTAGATATTTGAAAGTCAATCTCAAGAGATCCCCAGATTGCTGCTTTATTATACAGACACAGACGTGAATTTCCAGAAAGCTTGCTATAAAATTTCTACTCCCTGCTAAGTTTCAGCATTTCTGCTATGAGCAGCTGTCCTTAGATCTCAGAAATCACACTCTTCCACACTGGTGTGGTATCTATACACCTATATGATTCAGCAGGGTAGATAATCCCTCCCTATCCTTTGAAATTACTTCTTGGTGATTCCAAAATGTTCCTGAGTTCATTTGACTTGTCACTTGACTGGCCTAGTGGTTCATTGGTGGAGGTCACATCCACACTCAGAAATCCTAGTACTTAACTATGTTGGAATTAGACTGATATGGAAGTTGCAGATGTCATGTGTCTTAGCACCAGTATTTCTCTTTAAGGATGTGCTTTGCTATTTTTAGTGTGTGTGTATGTGTGTGTGTATGTGTGTGATGTGTACATGAGTGCAGGTGCCTGCAGAGACCAGTCATCAGATCCCTGGAACTGGAGGCTGTGCTTCACAGTGCACGTCTGGAGAAGAGAGAAGGGCAAGCTCACACTATAGGAACTACCAGTGCACACCCATGGAAAGACTAAGCTAAAAGGTACCGACAATACCAAGTGCTTACAAGGACATGGGGCAACTGGAATTTGCTTATATTACCAATGGGAATGAAAATGGTTGTAGCCATTCTAGAACACAGCTTGGAAGTTTCTTGAAAAGCTAGATGGGCAGCAAACTCACTTACAATCTCTAGATGTCATGAATATGATACACTCAAAAACCCCCGAAACTTTACAGATGTGTCTAAGGTATAGGCTTTAAGAAGGTGAAATTATGCTGGATTGTCAGGGTCTGGTTGGGTCAGAGTGTGATAGTGTAGTGATGAAAGCAAGGTCAGAGAAGATAAAGAGTCAGAGACAGAGATGATGTGAGGACAACTTGCCTGGCCATCACTAGCTGTGGCTGTGAAGGAGAGGAGTCATCGGCCAACTTCTGCACCCACGGGGAGCTGAAGTCTGCCAATAACCTGAACAGTTTCCCTCCAAAGCCTTCTGTAAGGAACACAGCCCTGCTGATACCTTGGATTTCTCCCAGCACTGTTTTCTGACCTGCAGAACTGTAAGATAATAAATCTGCACTGTCTAACTCACTATGCTTGTGATAATTTACAATGGCAGAAATAGAAAACAAATACAGCATGTGATTGAGTAATTCTTTAGGGGTATTTCACCTAGAGATATAAACATTTATGTTCATGCAACAAAACAAAAAAACAAAACAAAAACCAAAAAACCCATTAGACTTTTTTACAAAAGTATCTTTCTGCAACCACACACACACACACACACACACACACACACACTGGAAACAACCTAATGAACTTCAGTAGGTAAATTACTAACCAAATTATGATACACTTACACAATAGGAAAATGTGTGGATCTACATGGTAGTTGGAGGAGACACTTTTTCTAGAAATTACAGGGAACAGGTGTGGAGCAAGGGACGGCACTCTTTAGATGCTAACATTCGTCTTTATCTTGACTATAGTGATGGTCAAATGTATCTAAGCATGTGTTAAAATTCACCTGAAAGTATGTGTCTGTCAGAAGTCCATTTCTCTTCATGGTAACTGAAAATAATGAACTCACTTTTCATAACAACCTAACAACAAAATAGCTAAACAATTTTCCATCGTTGATATTTTTTGGGAAATTCCAGCACCAGGGAAGAAACTATCAACTTAGTTGGGGAAGAAACAGTTATTTCTCTTTGTGTTTTCAACGCCCCTCCCCCTTTCTAGGGGGAGCTCCTGGGGAACTTCTGGAGACCTTCAAAAGTGTTTTCTCCACCCTGGAAAATGAGAAGTTTGCTTAGAAAGCACTACTGTTTTTTTTTTTTTTCTAGCAGGAAACTAGGACTCATCCCCTTATAGCTACAGGAGTCCTTCCTGGCTTTGGCCTGCCTAAAGCTGGAACCTACACTCTGAAAATCTGAACAATTAGTCACTCAAGCAAAGCCTTTGAAAGACATGTAACTTATATGAACTTCAGTTTTTCATGCGTGAAATAAAATCTTTGCCCTCTCTCACCAGGCCATCAGAGCATATGAATTTTAATTTTTAAATTCTATATAAATGTGAGCTTCAAGTATTGTTATGAACATGAAAATTAGACTTAGTAGCACTCTTAAAATTTGGAGGAGAATGTGATCAAACAAAGGTATGTCATGAGAGAGAGAGAGACACACACACATACAATGAGAAAGAATAGTATATATCCATGCATACATGCACATAATCTATACATAAATATATACTGTGTGGTATGTACATTCTATTTCCTTCAGATGTTACTCATATTAAATGCTTTTACCACTTAAATAAGTAATTCATGCATTTAATTGGGGACCAGATTTTCTTTTGTTGTGTAATTATCAAACAAAAACCTAAAGCTGGCACTAAATTAAATGCATGGAATCTCTTTTTGGATGACAAGGCTGCTCACTATAAACCAATAGATCTGACTATAAATATCCTTTCATTTGTTATTGTACAGAAACTCCACGCCTGGACTGTCCATATTCCAAGGAAACATTATCGTCCACTCAATTTGTGAATTTTTTCCTTCTTGAAAAAAAATGCTGATGAAAGGTGAATTTCTCCACTGTGAAATAAAACAGTCAGGAAATCCAGTGAGGCTAGTTATATATGGGGTGATCTCTGCAATTTCAGGTAACTATGGCGATACGCGGCTCCTCTGCGCCAAACCAATTCTTCAGGAAGGTGACTAATTAACTCACAAGAACACAAGTTTGCCTGCACTTGCCTTGAAAAGCACCAACCTTGTCTTTTGGTTTTAGGGTTTATCATCTGCCCTTGCACACCGAAGTCAATCTACTGTGACTTTTCAAAACCTTGGGCACATCCACACTGTCTGAGTACGTGCTTTAAAACCCGTCATGGCAACCGAGCTGTGAGTTTTATGGCCACACACTTACTTCTTTGTTAAATCCATTATATTCCCAACCTTAGTGGAGCTAGTTAGTACAGACATGCAGCTCATTTTTTCTTTTATTCAATCTGTCTTTTCCTGCCAGAAGCAGGAAACAGTTCAAAGAGGTTTTGAAAGTTATAAATAACCCTTTTACTTTATTCTGTAAGTATTGATTGAGTTTTATCTAGTGTGAGATAAAACAACAACTATATGTGGACTTTGACTTAAAGATCCAGCATGTAGCAGGTGAGACATATGTTCTGTGTTGGCTAAGTTAATTGCAAATTCAGTGAGATAGACTTTTCTTGTTGTTTGTTTGTTTTCCAAAACAGGGCTTCTTTGTGTAGCCTTGGCTGTCCTGGAACTCACTCCCCAGACCAGGCTGGACTTGAACTCAGAAATCCGCCTGCCTCTGCCTCCAAATTGCTGGGATTAAAGGCATGTGCGACCACCACCCAGCATGATAGAGACATTTTAAAACAAAAGCAGATTGTAATGGTGGACAGTGGCAGGATTTTAAAATATAGTGCCTCCAAATTAACTTACTTAACTTCCAGAGTTTTGGGTAAAAGTGCCAATAACACTTATTTGGTCCAAAGTTGCTTCACTGAGAAGCCATGTGGCTAGGGTGGAAGAAGCTCATCCAGACCCAGTGTTTTCTGCTCCTGCAATCCTTTTGGGTTCATGGAAAATCAGTCAGGAGGAAGTTTGCTGAAATTTCCCGGATCTTCGAGTGCCCAGCCACACCATGCTATCTTTTCCAAGAAGACAGTGCGAAGCAGTTTTTTCTTCTGCTCCTTAAGACACATCAATGGGGTTTCTTTGTTCCTTGAAAGTTTGCATGGGGGATGAGGTCCAGCTGTCCCTCTCTGAGTCCCTCACAGCCAGTGAGGTGGAACATTTCCTAGCTACAAACAGGAAAGCCTATCTTCATCGGTCAATGCTCTCAGATCCGCATTGGAATGCATATCATGTCCATCTTCCCAGCTAGCTACGATATTGGCACTCTTTAAAGGATCATACTTTTGTCTGTTTTCTTTTATGGCATCTTTTCTTGAGGCAAGGAATTTTAATAGTACTAGTTATTTAAATATGTGATAAAGGGGGGGGGGATAAGTGAAAAAAACTTTGGTTAATTTCAGTTTTATGTGCTTTGCATAAAATGCAAATTACTCAAGGGCTACAGTCACATGTGTCTTGCATTGCACCCCTGATACTTAACCGTGTGTGGCTCATGGAGTCTTAGTGAGTAAAGGAACACAAAGGGAGAGGAGCTAAACTGGAAACTATGTCTTAGTTAGGGGTGGCACATTATACAGACTATTTAGCAAACACATGTGGAACATCTACTATGTTGTATTCTGAAGGCAGTAAATTAGGCTAAGTCCCTGCCCCCACAGAGCTTGCTCCATCATTAGCCTCATTTCTAAGGAAGACCATGAAACAACATCATAACAAACTGATGAATACCATGAGTTGTGGAAACAGGGTGGGGAGGCAGCGAGGAATTTGGTGAGGAGTGAATAGGAACAAGGGAGGTATTTCATTCATAAAGATTTTTTTAATTTTAATTATGTCTATGTATGGCTCTGTCATGTGAGTGAGGATACTGGCAGAGGCCAGAGGACTCCAGTCTCCCTGGAGCTGGGGTTATAGGTGGCTGTGAGCTGCCCAATGTGGAGCTGGGAACCCAACTCCAACCCTGTTAGAGCAGTGATGGGCTTTTAACTGCTGAAACCATGTCTCTTTCCCCAGGGGTGGTTCCCACACAGCTACTGATCTGATTGTCCAGCCTGCCCTGGAAGACTAAAAATCAAACTTAGAATTAGTAAAAGCCACCTGAGGTTGAAGGTGAAAGGCAGATGAAGAGGCTGTGGGGGTGACTCACTCAGAAAAGAGGAGGCAAGAGGACCTCAGTTTAGTCTCCCAGAATCCATGTGGAAAAGCCCCCCCCCCCCCCCCCCCCCCCCCCCGCATGCTTATAATCCCAGTGCTGGAGACACACAGGCAGGAGGATCCCTGCAGCTTAGTGGCTTCCAACCTAGCTAAATCTACAAGTTCCAGGTTTGGTGGGAGACTAATGTGTCAAAAAAAAAAAATTAAGGGGGAGTGTGATTGAGGAAGACACTCGACATCCATTCTGGCCTCCACATGCTCATGTACACACACACACACACACACACACACACACACACACTCCCCATATGGGGCGTGGGGGAGGGAAAGGGAATAAGGAAATCTGGCACTGCATTTAGTATTTATAAAAGCATTTTACTGATACAACGATACTATATGTGAACAGCTATGGCTAAAACATCTCGGGTATAACATTTCTAAGTTATGTTCCACAGGCATATTCTGTTTAATTCTTTACATTCCACAGGCGTATTCTGTGCCTTTCATCATCTTGAAAATTATACCCAAGACTGTGAAAGCTGTAGTAATGTTTGTTCAGTTCTTTCTGTGTAAGTATCGTAAAAATGTCAAGTGTGCTGACCCTTCACAAAGTTACATTTTGCTTACCATAGAGAAATGTCCCATTTCTCCCTAGAAAAAGGATATTATTTTCTGATTGTGCAAGCACTTTATGAGTGCGCTATTTGACTCTCTATTTTGACAGCTGCCTTTCATTTGTTATTGGAGAGCCTCTTCCAGCACGTTCCTTCTTACCCTTTTCTAGCCAAGGTGGGGAGGGGGTCGACATTTTCCAGAATTATTCAAATTTAAGGGTTTCTTAGGAAACAAATTCCTAACTTCTTATCCTATACAGAAAGACAAATCAGTAGTGGTGTGTGTGTGTGTGTGCAGAAATATCAGGACACTGAGCTCTTTGACTTGGGAATCTGTGCTACCCGGAATGATCAGTACACCTTGGATGGCCAGGCATCCAGTAGGTGCTTAGTTGATGAGTGCTGAGTTGAAGTGTCAGGGCATGAGGAAGTATTGCCATTGTTCCACGGATGGAGACGTGGAGGCTCTTGTATTATATGTAGCATAAGAGTGTGATCTCTATGCTAATGAAGAAGCAATTCCCCATCATCATTCTATATACAGTAGAAAACAATGAGAACAGCGACGTGTTTGAAACACTGACTTCTTCACTGACAGACTCTCCTATACACAGCAGCCGTCTCTGATGCTAAAACACTGAGCCCTAATGATTAAGACACCCACGCTTTTAGACAGGGACAGAGAAGCTCTTCTTCAGGTGACCCAGCCTTGACTGCACTCTGTTACAGTGGCTCCCTGACAAGTCTCCACACTATAGACAGCAGCACTTGAGTGCAAAGATACTTGAAGAAAGGGCTTTAACAAACACACAAATGCTCACTGTGACGCTATTACAGGAAGGAACTTAAAACAGCCTAAGCTTTATTAATAAGTTGCTGAACCCACAGACAATAAGTGTTCTGAGGTGGCAGCTTATGCAGACATTTGGAACACAATGGAAGGGCCTATATTGCTATAAAAAGATGACCATAATATACTAACTCACAGGTGAACTTTTAAGGGGGGGCATGCTTGCCCTTGAGTGAAAATAGTCACTGAAATATTGGTGATGGCAGATTCCAGAAATCGAGATGGGCTATTTAACTCAATTTATTTCCACAGTACTTTCATTTTTTGAAAGGAAAATAATTTGTAAAATTCAGAAGTTTAAAAGTAACTGTAATTCTGACTTTCAAAATCATTTTATTTCTAAAACAGCCCAAGAAACGATTAGCTGGTGCCCTACTTTGCCCTGGTGCTGGTCACATTGCTGGAAGCTAATGAGCATTCTGAGGGAACAAATGAGTGAGGACGGCTAGGCCTTCCCTTGTCACTCTAGGAAAGTGACACTTGGAGCACCACTGACGGCCAGTGCCACTAAAGCATGCACTGGGAGGGATGCCATCATATTGTTCCTATGGCCCAGAATCTGAGGGGGGAAGTCAGTGGAGAAGCATGTCTGATGGATGACCCCAGTGATAGGGCTAATTTAAGTTATAGAATATCAACTTCCCCAAAAGTAACTCAGGGTTCTATCCATATCAGAAAAGCATTCATGCTGAGCCCTCCAGAGATTCTCCCAGCATCCGTCTCTGATTGAGACTAAAGAGGGAGGAGTCTCAGTGAGTGTTTATCTGACTCAGCTAATTCGAGGCTGAGCCTCCTTAGCATTCGTTCCCATGAGAAGCTCGGATGCATCAGAACCTGTGGAGTGCTTTTTGCTCCTGGGGGATTCTCTGACGAACTGAACTAGGAAGTCCCTCATGATTGGGTGCTGGAGCCTTGCAGAGCTGACTAAATCCAATTGCTCTGCTTGCTGGTTTAAAGAAGCCCTGCAATCAAAGACTTGCTTTGAGGTCCAGTATCACCACACAGGCATGCTGGGACCCTTGGGCAATGGCCACTTCTCTCTCAACCTAGGCTTCTACACAAAGTGGGGGAATCTAAGTTTCTCCATTTACAGGTGGCTTTAAGAAGATACTTGGTGCTGAAATCCCACTGCTTGGGAGGCTGAGGCAGGGGGATACACAGGAAGAAGCTACCTCAAATACCTCCCCAAAGAAGACAGTTCATTGTACATTGCAATGTAGGGTGCTCCACAAATAGCACTATGAGTTTTATTGGTTTTGATTATGTATTGACAGACACAGGGAGGGAATCGATACAAGCAGCAGAGAGGTGGTGAGTCCCACACATACATGAACACATACAGACTAGAGACTGCATGCTTCAGGGTCCCATCTTAGCTTTCCTTATAAACAAAAGAGGAAGCTCCCCACTCCTGAAAGGAGTCTGCCTTTCACAGCATAGGTACTCTCTTTTAAGATTGTGTGAGTGCCCATTCACCTCCCAGAGACAACAGGGAACAGCTCCCTCTGGGATGGCTCTCAGAACTATCCCCTCTGAAGCTTCCTAGTATCCAGACAGCAATGAGGACGGGGGTACATTTGCTCCAGCCATTCTGTCTTTCTCAGAGTTAATAACTCCTTGTCAGTCTGTATTTGACTGACTTTATGTTTGTCCTCAAGACATAAAGTAGGAATCCTATTCAACTCAAATCCTGAATCTTGAATGTATGGGTGAGCACAATGCCCATACGCAGTCTCCATATACATTCCAAGTACCAGGTAAAACTCAGTAGAAGACGTAGGAGCCAGTGCCTGATGCTGACACAGGAGCTAACTGAGTGTAGGAACTCGGTGACTCATTTAGAAAGTGCCTTTATGTGAAGACTCTTACACCGTGTTCTCGGGAGTGCGAGGCTTGCCTAAGCAATGCTGGGCTGCTTCCCTTGGCTCCAGGTCTTCAATCTGTTACAAGCAGCCTGGCAGTACTTTAAAAGATACCTTTATTTCTATCAGCTCTCCTTAGATGCTCCTACTGGCAACGGTACCCAAGCATGGCAAGCCATGGGACAAAGCTGCTGAAAGGTCACAGAGCAGTTGGTGAGCAGTTGGGGTGATGAGGGGTGGGCCCACGGAAGGAGAAGAGTGGGGTTATGAAGAGGCCATGATTGGCTCTGAGGTGTCCTCTGGCTTGCTGTGGAATGCACAGCTGTGGACCCAGCTGCATCAACAGAATGAAGGTGCTCTGTTGGACTGCACCCTCCCTCTGTGAGGACAGTAGGGAGCGGGGCGAAGGGGACTGGACATGGGATCAGAAGATGAGGTGTTAGTCTGGGCCCTGGGACAGGACGCTCTGTCTCTCTGAACCACTGTTTCTCCAGCTGAAGACATGAAATGAAAATGGTCAATAGATCAGCCCTATAACCATGCTCTTTGGTTTAAATAAAATGGGGTTTGAAAGCATTTTATAAATGATAGAGATCTCCTAATGATGCAAGTTAGATTGTGTCCTATGATATATCTGTTAAAAAAAAAGTTGTATTTAGCAGCTAATGGGGTAGCTGTATAGCATTCCCCACCCCAGGCTTTCTCAGATCACGCTCCTAAACTGTGATTAGAGAGGGGGATTATCAGAAAAGTAGTTCCCTATGTTCCTATAAGTTTCCAAGATAAAGTTTTGGTATAAAAACCATTGCATCTAATACCAAACAATGACCTACATACTAAGTTATATAGACCTAATTATATATGAAAAGTTATATGCATATAAAATCTAATTATATATGACTTCAACAAATGCAACTACATTATTTTCAAAGAACTAGTGCAGTGACAGCTGATCTTAACATGTACACAGCAACAGCACAGTTTCAACTTGACACCCCGCCGGGGAGAATATGCTGGATTCCCGTTTCTCACGGTGTGGTGTCTTGTGTCTGGTTGTGCACACGGACTGAAAGGCCGGAAGACTCGGAAGTGCCGTTTCCCATGGAAGGCCATCAGCTTTTCTGGTCTGTTAGCTCTCTGGGACAGTTCTCTTCATTCTCCTCTGAGCAGGACAGGTTCAGGACACTCATCATGGGATGGATCCAGGATGTGGTCTGTGTCACATGACTGGAGAAGAACAAGGAGCGCCGATTAGAATGTGAAAGACTGTCTTTCTACCCAGGCAAACAAGTACTGATTGGGGGACAGGAAGCAGTTAGAACTGGATCCTGGAGATGTCTTAAGGGTCTTTTGTAACCATGAATGCAGAGGAATAGTATCACCTCAAACTCCCTTTTCCTCACCCGATGGTGTCTGTGAGCATGTCCTATGGCTGTCTAGCTGTGAGCCTCATCTCTGGAGTCTGTCTCCTCTCTTCCTTTTCCAATGTTAATAGTCTTGTACACTGAAAGAGCTTCTGTTTCGGTTCTATTTCTCTCCTAGTTCATTCTCCACTCCAGCCCAGGGACCTTTCTAAATGACCAAGCATACACTGTCACTTGTGGGTGAAACACTAGGTTCTAACCGATTCTGGGTCAAACACATTCCACAGTACGATTCTGGGCCACATTTCTCCTCTTTTGGGAGGTACCTCACACTAACTCCAAAGAAGCAAATTCTCCTTAAGATTCCTCCCATCTGAACCCATAGTCTTCGCTCTAATTTTTCTACATTATAAATGCATGTCTATTGTCAGCCTCCCTGCTGCTCGGAAAGCTCCCTGATGGGCAGGAACTGTTTTTTATCTCTGTATTTGTGGTGCCTGATGCATTCTCAGAACAAATGACTAGCGTCCTGAAGAGCACTGTGGGAAGAAGAGACAGAAGCAGAGATGGGGAAGGGGTACTAGGGTAAGAGGTACATTTAGGGGGTGGCAGAGTGCCACCAACCACACTCCCACCCAGTGGATGTGTGTCTCAGATTTCCTACCCTGACTTAGCTTCTAGCTGGATGATTCTTCCACGTCTACTACCGTATGCCCAGCCCCTTAGAGTGGTGGGCTGGGGTTGGAGAGACATTAATGAATTTATCTTTCCATAAGAGTAGATTACTAATAGTTTCACCATGGGGTAAAGGACTTCAAGTAGTTTAAGAGTCAATGTGGAGGTGACAAGGCCCAGGTTTCTTCATAGTTTCCAGAGTTTGAGTGTGCTGGTAGAGAGGAAGTATGGTGAGGGATAACTAATACTAAAGATCAATGAAAAACCCACATGAAACCTATTATTGTAGACGGTTCCTAAAATACATTCATATATAAAAGGTGTTTAAATTATGTTACCTTATCACTGGGGGGATAATGCCAATCTTGTACATAATAGACTTTCAAATAAAAAGCCCAGTGTCAGGTACCAGTGACTTACTTTTGAGTTGTTGGTAAGTGGGGTTCCATAGCTCCCCAAGCCCCAAAAATTACAGGCTGGAGCTATTGCTCTTGTTTTCCCTCCAGAACTTGATAGTAAGACCCTACTGCTGAAGACACTATGTACTTGAGTCATAGGACATGGAGAAATCAAGCTGGTACCAACCTGGAAGCTTCTTCCCTAACTGGCTAGCTTTCATAGTGCTGGAAGGTTTGATGCATGCTGCCAGGAGAGAAGAGTCATCAACAGTCCTACCCAGCCACGAACCCTGTGGACTACAATGACAGGTCTGCCAAGATCCACATGCTGGTGACACGGTGTTACAGGAGTGACCAGTCACTTTCTGGTTGGATTTAAAGCTTGTTCCATAAGATGGGACTCATGCCTGGTACTGCCTATGGGGCTAAAAACTCATGGCTGTCTGGGTCAGAGGCTGTAGAGAAGAACCTTCTACTATTATTCTGCTAAATGGACATAGTGATAAACTGCCCCCTAAAGTCTTATCTTCATATCCATGTATCAGCACATCTCTCAACCCTCATCAGGTGATGAATACAGAAATCCACAACAGCTTGACATGCAGACAATAAGAGTCTGTGGAGAGCTCTGTGCCCAGCTCTAAATGGGACGTCATCCCCCACTCGACAGGGTGCAGGGATCATTGGGGAAGAGAGGACAGAAAGAGTCACAGGCAGTGAATGTCTGCAGTGGGAAAGTACTGGCTGGATATGACAGAGCTGTTGCACTCATGAAGTCACAGGAGCTGTGACAGCATGCACAGGACCTGCACAAGATCAGGCCAGCTGAAATCCCTGCCTAGCCAGGGAGAAGTACGTGAAGTCCCACCTAGCCGAGGAGCTCCTGGCACCTGATGGCTGTGGGGAAGGGCAGAGTCAGTTTCTTTATTTTTTTTCAGGGATTTGGCTCCTGAGAGGCCACCCACACTCCAGTGGACTGTACTACATGCATGTACAGATAGTGCTAAATAGACTTAGTGAGCTTGGGGCGGTGGGGGGGGGGGATAAAAAAGAGCACATGAAGTTGGGAGAGGAAAGTTATGGGGTGGGTGAGGGAGGATTGGGAGGAAGGAAATGGGGAACGGATTTGATCAAAGCACACTGTAGGCATGTCTGAAATTATCAAACAATAAATAAAACCTTAAAAAAGGAATCATTATTCTCTCAGCAGTAATTCATATTACCACTCTCTTTAAAATGGTTTAAAGGGATTTCTCATGAAGGCTCGCCTTAGTAGAGCATCAGCTTAGCCCCGACTCATTTCATTTCAAGGCCTTTTTTGGGGCCTAAACTGAAAGCACTGGTAAAGAAACATTAAGGAGTGTAACCAAGAGGGCTGGAGCACCCCTGCAAGGTGAGACGGACAGGCTGCACAGAGTGCATGTTTGAAAGGAGTGTGCTGGGGAACGCTGCTTTGTGGGTTTGGCAGTCTCAGTATCTAGAGACTCACTGTTTACCAGCACAGACAGTTACAATGTATTGGTGCAGTTCAGAGAGTGTCATTTAAATTATTTTAACTACTTCTTCCCTTATAATGTTACTTGAATGGGGGGAGTAGGAAGTAAGAAAACCAAGAATAATTATCTGCAGAATAAGTTCAGGTACATGCTTTGCTATTTGACATTTTACAAGTGATACTCTCATCCTTGAAATATTAACTATGTAACCAAATAGACCTTGGTAAGTTGGTAACACAGAGTAAATAAAAGCAAAATGTTTAAGAAAAGATATAGTTACTAACTCTCTGCAACTGATATTAGAAAGTTCTACCTGAAGTCTGTTCTTGCTAATAACCTTCATCAACACTTTTTAAAATTAAATTTATTCATTTATTTTATACCCTTACTGCAGTTTCCCCTCTGTGCTCCCCCCTCCACCAGATTCACAAATCTACTCCTCCTCTGTTACTGTTCAGCAAAGGGCAGGCCTCCCATGGGTGTCAACAAAGCACAGCATATCAACTGGAGGTAGGACTAATCTCCTCCCCTCATATTAGGGCTTGGTAAGGCAACCCAGTATGAGGAATAGGTTCCCAAAAGCATCAGGGATAGGCCCTAGGAGTCTCACAAGTGGACCAAGCTATACAACTGTCACACATATGTAGAGGGCCTAGGTTGGTCCCATGTGGTCTCCTTAGGTATCGGTCCAGTGTCTGTGAGCTCCTATGAGCCTGGGTTAGTTGTCTTGTGGGTTCCCTTGTGATGACCTGGCTCGTATAATCCTTCCTCCCTCTCTTCAACAGGATTCCCAGAGCTGGGCCCAGTGCTTGGCTGTGAATCTCTGCATGTGCTTCCATCAGTTACTGGACAAAGGCTCTCTGATGACAATGAGGGTAGTCACCAATCTGATCACAGGAGATGGCCTGTTTAGGCTACCTATCCACTATTGCTAGTAGTCTTAGCTGGGGTCATCCTTGTAGATGGAATTTGAAAAAAATCATCCTGAGTGAGGTAACCCAGTCCCAGAAAGACAAACATGGTATGTACTCACTCATAAGTGATTATTATCTATAAAGTAAAGGAGAACCATGCTACAATCCACAGCTCCAGAGAGGTTAGGTAACAAGGAGGGCCCAAAGAAAGACACATGGATTTCCCTGGGAAGGGGAAATAGAAGAAATCTCCTGTGTTGCTGGAGGGCTTCTCTCCAGGTTCCCCAAGCCCCGCAGTCCCACAATCCACTTATAAAATAATCACTCAGACGCTTATATCACTTATAAACTGTATGGCCATGGCAGGCTTCTTGCTAACTGTTCTTTTATCTTAAATTAACCCATTTTTATAAATCTATAGCTTGCCACGTGGCTGGTGGCTTACCGGCATCTCTACATGCTCTTCTCCTGGCGGTGGCTGCAGTCTCTCTCCTCCTTCTTCCTGTTTCCCCAATTCTCCTCTCTCTGTCCCGCCTATACTTCCTGCCTGGTCATTGGCCATCAGTGTTTTATTTACATAGAGTGATATCCACAGCACTTCCCCTTTCTTCTTTTTTTAAAAAGGAAGGTTTTAACTTTAACATGGTAAAATTACATATAACAAAACAATTACCGAGCAAGAATTATAGTTACAATATTAAAGAAGATGTCCTATCTATCTTATATTTGTGAGTTTAAGGTTTTATAGCTAACTTATCTTTTATCATAACTGAGGAAATTACGACTATATCACTCTATGTAAATAAAACACTGATGGCCAATGACCAGGCAGGAAGTATAGGCGGGACAGAGAGAGGAGAATTGGGGAAACAGGAAGAAGGAGGAGAGAGACTGCAGCCACCGCCAGGAGAAGAGCATGTAGAGACGCCGGTAAGCCACCAGCCACGTGGCAAGCTATAGATTTATAAAAATGGGTTAATTTAAGATAAAAGAACAGTTAGCAAGAAGCCTGCCATGGCCATACAGTTTATAAGTGATATAAGCGTCTGAGTGATTATTTTATAAGTGGATTGTGGGACTGCGGGGCTTGGGGAACCTGGAGAGAAGCCCTCCAGCAACAAATGGCGCCCAACGGCTCGAGTTTCCACCTTAAACCTGAGAATATTTAATAACCAATTCTAAACAGAGCCAAAACCAGGTTCCTGCTTCTTGTCTCATACGGGCAGCTAGATGCGGCAAAACGCAAGTTTGGACACTGGCGGGTTCCTGGCGGGTGCGTTTGACCGGCAGTATGGCGGAAATGAGGCATCTGCCAGCGGCAAATTAAGCTGTGTGGTAGATTTAGTCTTTACTAGTATTTAAAAAAAAAAAAAAAAAAAAGAGGTTTCTGGGCTACACGCTGCTTTGATAAAAGCTTAGACCCACTATTTCTGAGACTTGATGACTCCCAGAGCTGGCGGAAAACGTACCACTGCCATGTTGGGAAGCTGAAGTGGGCGGAGCCAGCAGCCACAGCGCCGTTTCAGGCTTACAATGGTACAGTTTAAAGCAATAGGCTCAAGGCTCAAGGTAATATAAAACATAAGCCACATAAAGATGGCTACCACACAGAGAATCTGGATTATGTTCTCTTTGATATTCATAACTAAAGAAAAACATTTGATTACAAAACCTGTTGAGTTATGCCAAAATGTATATTTTAAAGGTACCTTGACTTCAAAATTTGGATATAAGGATATGTTACTTTGGAAAAGAGGTTCTGCTTTTGTTTCCACAGAAAGCCAGAGGCTGTGGACTTGTTCCAGATTAAGATACATCAGGTTTCACCAGCCAAGACCCCCTGAAAGGACTCCGATGACACCATGGCCCAGATGATCCAACATCCAGATCGGTTTCAAGGCAACTGGTTCACACAATACAGCCTCACGGACTACCCCATAGGTCTAAAATTTTCTTTGCATCCCCATAAGATACAGCGCCCCCCTCCAGCAGGAAGTAGTAAGAGATGCTACGCCCAAATTCCCAAATATACCAAGCTGGCTTTAGAGGTGGAATTGGCTCACTCCCCTCTAAACCCAGACATATTGCTTTAAAAAAAAAAAAATGGTTAAGTGATTCTTGTGTCCCAAATCAGAAGAGCCCTCTGGTGTGGGACAGAGAAAAACCAATATTTTTATTTAAAACAGGTTGATTATAAATGTGATCTCTTTCTAAAAAAAAAAAAGGGGGATATGATATGGATATATAGGATATGGAGATGATAAGATAAAAGGGTAGATTAATGAACCTACTTTTAAAGAACAACTTGTTTAAAATGTTTTACATTGGTATAGATTTTAGTTTATGTTTAAAATGTTTTACATTGGTATAGATTTTAGTTTATGTTTAAAATGTTTTACATTGGTATAAATTTTAGTTCATTGATACAAACTTGAAGTTAATTTTGTTATACTGTATATATATATATATTTCTATTCTTGTTTGAGGTATTATGTTTATATAACTCATTTAAAATTGTAATGGATAATTAAAAAATAGGTTAATAATTAGTCATCTATGATAATCATATCTGTAGCCATGTTAGTTAAGTCTTCTAGGTATACATAGATATATTTCAGATAGATAGGTAATCTTCAAACACTTCATAGACCTAGAGAATATGGCATTTAAATAACTTAGAATTCTGTTGACATGAGACACAATTGCTCCTGGCTACACCAATTTGATCCCGAGAGAATGTTGGACTTCTAAGACATTTCCATTTGGAAGTTTGTCTTCTTGGCACAAAATGGCCTATTGGGCAAAGAACTGCCCTTGCCTTGATGGCTGACAGTACAAATGCAATGCTCTCCTTTCTGGACAAGCGGGACACAAGGAAAGCGACCACTGTACTCTGCCAAGACAGGGTAAGATGGTCTTTCAGAAATCCTGCTTCTGAAAATGGTCTGTCAGATACTCTAGGCCTGTAGCCAATTTGAATGCACCAACAATGCTGAGAAACATTAGGTGACTGTCCAGGCTGCCAGCTGTCTTGGTCTACTCTTGCAAGATTCCCGAAAGTTGCTTGCATCCATCTACCATTTCTCAGGTACCATTATGTTCCTTCTCAGGTCTTTGATGGGATTGAAGACTAGCAGTTATAGTTACAACTTGGTATATATAATATCTTAGATAGAACATATTAAGTATTAGATTCAGGTTCTTTAGGATAGGACACCTTTGAATGATCTTTATAACATGCTGTTTATGCTCTATACTTCTCTGGATTTTAGTATGTGTTTCTTGCTTGATATTGTTTGCATTGGTTGTAGTTCCATCTTATCTAGGTCATTATCTCTCATTATTTCTGGACAATATTTGATAACCATTCCTTTGTATATAGTCTTGTATTAGTTTAGAACCTTCTTATTTAGACAAAAAGGGGGAGATGTAGTGGGCAGCCATTCCAGCTTTGATCTGGAAGTTCCAACCCCCATTGAGACTCTGGCAACTGTCACGCCTACGAGGCGGGGCGAGGGGAGGCGCTGGGGGACCCGAGAGCTGGATGGGCCAGCGCTCGCTCTGGGCGCTCTCTCGGTGCCGGGACGCTGACCAGTGCAGATTGACTGTGTAGAGCTCCGGAGAACACCGCTGGACTGCATTACACCTTCCCCAGACCCTGCGAACTACCCATTACTTAATTTGTGAGTTATGCCATTAAATAAATATCCTTTTAACTACGTGGAGTGGCCAAAATAATTTCTCCAATACTCCTGGGTAAACTGGGGGTGGGTGGGGATTGGAACATGAGGGATCAGGTTGGGGGAGGATTAGAGGAGGAGAGCAATGAAAGAGATGTCCCAATGGGGGTCATTTCAGGGTCAGGTAGAAACTTGGTGCAAGGGAAACTCCCAAGAATCATCAAGACTTTAATGCAAAATATGACCTCACTCAAAGGTCACACTGTAACTTATATTTTACACACTGTAATTTATATTTGTTTGACTAATCTTCTGTTTATAATATACTTTTCGGCAAAGATAGATGCCTAAAATAATAGCTTGATTTCATTGGTAAAGAAATACACACACACACACATACCACCACCACCACCACCAAACCCTACCTGCACACACATCTCTAAATACCAAACATGTAATACCTGTAACTGTTTACTGGAAAAATAAAACCAATGCAACAAAGAAAGGCTTTTGGTGCCTCAAAGTCTACAATTGGATCTTTGGAAACAAAAGAATACAAAATGATCAGAACCCATGAGACAGAACTTCTGAGGCCCAGGTGGTGTGTGTAAAGGGCCTGACAAAGAACACACATTCAAGAAATGATCACATCTAGTTTTATTGATAATTAGAGCTTTTTGATTAGTGCAAGAACACCTTGGAATTCTGCCTGTAGTGCTGGAGTGGAGCCAGGCTTGAGTCCACCATTCAGTTTTATGTCTTAGTGAGCACTGTGGTTAATGCTCTTTGACATAATCAGTATGATGAGATAATCCTAGATTTACTTGCTTGGAGAACATTCTAGTATTAGAAATACTTCCCCCCTGATTTGCGTGTTGGGCAATTCAACTAAGGATGGAGAATAAATCAGTCCAGCTGACTACTCTGTTTAATTAATAAAGACCTCATGGTTCATAAAGGGAGATTTTGCTGTTCAGAATGAAAAATTTAGCGGGCTGGTAAATAAATGAAGCTGACTATGAGACACAAAAGAAGCCCTCATCTGAACACGCAGTACCCCTGGCAAATGTTTCTGCAGAGACACTGCATCTGACCTGATTTGGGGAGTCATCAGCAGTCATTCAGATGTATTTGAAAATCTGAAAGGCCATTTGTTTTGAGCGGTTGCCAGATCTGTTGTTGGGAATCAATAGCTTTGGAGCAGTAGGTTGCCGGTGCTGCGTGTTTTTAAAAGTAATATTAGTAAATTGAAAGACATATTGTAGAGTTTATTTTAAAAAAGCCCAAGAGAACATGCTCTATTTTATTGGCAAAGAAATGTTAAGTGAATTATTTAAATCCCATTATAATTACCCTCCTTATGTTTCTTACCTCTTAGCTAGAGGATCAAAATGTGTTCTTTCAAAAAGAAAAGCAAATTTATTTCTTTCAAAATAAAAATTAAGGACAGTCTCTAGAAAAAAAGTGACTTAAACACAAAAAGTACAAAAGCTTTACAAAAATCTGTTCTTAACTGTGATGGTGAAAGATGTCCCCTTGTTCATTCTCCATTTCGGACAGGGCTCTGTGTCACTGTGAGATAAGAAGACTTGCCTGGATTATTTTATCATGCCTACGACAAAGCTGCAGGATAATGAACCAAAGGTAATACATTTCCAATATAACTTTAGGGGGAATATATATATATATATATATGTATATATATATATATATATATATATATATATATATATATATAAAATCAGAAAGTAAAAAAAGGCAAGACTTCTTAATATAATTTGTTTCAGGACCCAGTAATGTTGAAGTACTGGAGAAATTTCTAAGTGGCCACAAAGTGCAAGTATTAATGACAGCAAAAGAGTTATACTTAAAAGAATATTTGCTTTAAAGGGAATAAATTAGAATTTTATTTTTATTCTGTTTTTATGATACTCCTATGCAATATATAACAGATAGCCAATATTAAGATTCAATTAATGAAAACATCTTTAGGTCTTAGGTATAAAATTGTTTACAAGAATCTAAAGATGTATGTGTGTGTATGTGTGTGTGTGTGTGTGTGTGTGTGTGTGTGTGTGTGTGTAATATTAGAAAATTTGCTGTTAATAGACTACTAAAAGATGAATACTGAAAGAAAATTCCTGGCAAAAATACTCGTTTAATGATGATTAAAAAAAGAAAGAAAGAAAGAAAGAAAGGAAGAAAGAAAGAAAGGAAGAAAGAAAGAAAGAAAACGCTCAGCTGGTCCATGAGCTTTAAATATTGCTGATGCCACCTGTGCAAGTGTGACCAGGTGGGTGAACCAATAGGAGGAAATGAATCTGAGAAGGAGGCAGAGTTTACTCCTGGTCATAGGGCTGGCACACAGCAGACAGCGACCAGATCCAACTAATGACTTCTGAGAATTTAACCATTATGTTCAACCCCTCTGTATCCAGGCTAGTTTCCATAGCAATATGTGACGAGACTCTGGGATGGATTAAGTGACCTCCAGAAAGGGGCTCTTCAGCTTTGCAAAATGAAATTAATTAAAGGATTAATTCAATGATCATAGATTATATATGTAAAGCTATTATGTCTTTTAAAAATTCTTTCCTATGAAATTCATGAAAAATGTTATGTGAGCAACCGAGAAAATATAAAGCTTGTGTGAAGCTTGACTCAGAGGCTTTGTGCTTTCCAAGCAGTAATACTCTGTTGTCATGTATCTTATCTGTGCCCACCAGGCTGCTGGCTTCAACAGGGCAGGGCCATGTCTGTCTTTCCCATCTCCTCATAGCTGTACCCACGTACCATGAGTGGCATCAACGTATGCTTGAGGCATGCATCACTATAAACCCCTCTGATTAATACTGTAGTCACACCATGGAGGAGAAACACACAACTGGTAGACTAGCTTATTTATAATTGAAGATCAGATAATTCCCAAATGTGATAATGATGTGGATTTACCCTAAGTGGTTTATGTGTGTTTATAGAAATTGAGCATTATCAGGGAAATTAGAGTTACCCAAATAAAACCAACATCACCAAATAATTAGCATTGCTATTTCTCTTTACCAATGGTCTCATTCCAATTGACTTGCAAGATCTATTCATTAATTTAGGGGCAAGCATTAAAATTGTATGGTAATTTAAATAATTTGGGCTAGAGTTTATTTTCTAAAAGCCAGTGGTCTAAAAAAAACTTATTAGAATCTCAGATATTAAGATTTAATTGTTCATTGTAAATGAATACAACCCTTAGTTTAAAAAAATCTTGTTTTAACCACTAGAGTACAAAATGTTACAATGTTACCAAAGATTACAGTGATGATGAATGGTTTGCCTAAGCCTTCATACCACCACACTGGGATTTCTCAGCCTCTGAAGCGATCAAATAAACTCCATCCATGTTTCTAGACCTCAAAGGCCTCCACTGCCAGAGATTTACTCAACCATAAATGCTGACATCCATCAGCAAGGTCCAGCTGTGATCCAAAGAGACCACTGAAGCCCCCTTGATATGGGATCACAGATTAGATGCAGACTTCAAGTTGGTGTGGGGGTGCATCCCTGCTGTCCCAGCACTGGGAGGTTGAGACTAGAGGATTGTGAGTTCGAGGCCTGTGTAGGCTACACAGAAACCACATCTCACAAAGCAAAACCTCAAAGAGATGTTCCAGGATGAGGCAGCTGGATATGACTTTCTGTCAGATAAGCATTTTCTAGTTTGTAACGTTCTTTGATATTTCCCCTTTTTACTTTTCATAAAAATCTCATAAACATTACTTTTCTCTACAATTTCCACAGTTGACCAAGTCGAGGCTTAGAGGGTTGAAGTGCTCTGTCCAAAGTTACACAGGAGCAGGCCTGGGACTGAGATGTAGGCACCAATCACTCTTTCCTATTGGCCACCTCTGTAGACAACTCCAGCTTGCATATGAAATTCTGGAAAGTTATGTATACCCTGAATTTCAGATTTTCAACCTCTGCGACATATAACACCTTCCTCAATAGGTTAAGAGATAACACGTGTTAGTGCCCTAGCTCTAGGCCTGACACATTTCTACATACAGTTAGACAGGTCCTTCTCACCTCTCTCTCATAGCCCTGTATGATTTTCTATTGCAATAATTTATCACCAAAAATTTGGTGACTTAAAATGACTTACATTTGCTGGCTAATGATCAGAAGTCTGACGTGGGTCCTACTGGGGTGCACTGAAGACATCAGCAAGTGGCGACAATGCCTTCTGGGGCTCAAGGGGAGAATCAGTCCCTTGTTTCTCCAGCTTCTGGGGGCCTCCCACAGTCTTAGGCTCATGGTGCCCATCTTCAGCGTGGGCAACAGTTCTACTTCCATCAACACGTGTCCTTATCTGACTCTGCTGCCTCTGTCCTCCAATGTCAAGGGCTCACGAGGTCAGACTGGACCGAGGAGGACAAGCTCTGCTCAGGGTCAGCTGATCAGGAACCTTGACTCCCCTTTACTAAGTAACCTAACGCTGTCACAGACAGGTTCTGGGATTCTTCTTAACTGCTTCTTCTGCAGAGTAGCGCCTAAAGGAAAAGAGACGAGCTAGGAGAACTTCTTGTAACTTGTGCAAAGCTAGGCAAATATCAGCAAGAGTAGATCTGATGGAGACTAAGTTAAGACAGCCAGGTCTTGGCACAAGCCTGTAATCCCAGGTACTGGGGAGGCTAAGGTAGGAAGATCACCCGTTCAAGGCCAGCCTGGGCAATATAGCAAGACCGTGTGTCAAACTGACAGGTAAGAGGAGCTGGGGATGTAATTCAGTGCTTGCTTATTGCCATGGAACTGGGGTTCAAGCCCCAGTGAGGGAAAGGAGTAAATTAAGGGAAAAGTGACTTGAGGACAATGCCATGGCCTACAAAAATTCATCAAAAGCCCTGTTTTTGGAGACTGTGTGCAGCGAAAGGTAAGAAGCATTAGAAGTCAGAGGGATGTGACTACTGGCCTGAAGGGACCTCTGCTCAGGGTCCACGTGATAAGAGAGCTCTCGCTCTCTTTCTCTCATACACAGACACAGAGAAACACACACACACACACACACACAGAGAGAGAGAGAGAGAGAGAGAGAGAGAGAGAGAGAAAGAGAGAGAGAGAGAGAGAGAGAGGGAGAGAGGGAGAGAGAGAGGAGAGAGAGAGAGAGGGAGGGAGGGAGAGAGAGAGGGAGAGAGAGAGAGAGGGAGGGAGGGAGGGAGAGAGAGAGAGAGAGAGAGAGAGAGAGAGAGAGAGAGAACGATGCCATGAAAGGACAGGGCGAGAAGGATTGCAGTCCTGCTGAGACTTCAACTTCGGCACTCAGAGCTGTGAGAAATATCTTTGCTGTTTAAACTCCTTGTCTGTTGTGTATCCTTACAGGAGCACTAGCACACCAATGCAGCAACCAAACCCAGCGGAGGAAGTTGATGAAAAAATTCAGTATTTGGTAAACAAATCTAAAAAGGAGGGTCATGGAGGCAGAGACCATTCTAAAACAGGCTCAAAGAACAACCCCAGAAAGGTGATGAGTCCAGAGTAGCCATGTGCTCTCAGGGAATGTGACACTGGGAAAACATGCTTCAGGTGAAGCTGTACCTGTCATCGGCGAAGTGGGGGCAGAGCTTGGTGCTGGGCATGTAGATCTAGATGTTTTATTCATTTTAGGGGCTCTGCCATCCTGAACAACCCAAGCCAGCTGGCTGGCCTTTCAGTTAAATGACAATTTCTTCTCCAGCGCGTCATATTCCTACACCTCTCTGTAGGTATTTATAGAAAATCCTGGGCAAGTTGTCTTGGGCTTGTGATCAATGCAGCCTTTCTGCTCCCATCCCAGGGCTGTTGACTGGCTGGAGAGCAGTGCAAATGTACGTGTTGGCTACTGTCTTCCCTTTGCAGCTGCACCAATGTTGTCATTTAAAACTCCTTCTCTGGCATATAGCCGCAGAGTGGGGACGGCATGGGAAGCTGACGTTTGCTCAGTGCTCACCCTGCACCAAGGATTTTGCCAGGGGCTTCACATCCCCAGATGTATCCAATTCTCAAACACTCCTTGTTTTTAGGTAGGCATCGGGATTACAGAGGGACTGAAATGACCTACCAGGTCACTCTCAAACTTGGTGGTGCTGATGTTAAAATCCAAGCCTATCAGATACCCTTTCTTCCCTTCAATGGCTTCTTCAACTTGTCAACAATATTCATCCACTTGAACTTTAGTCCTCACACATGCTCTGTTCTGTGCCATGTCATGATTACTTCTAACAGTTAACATGGAGATAGTTGGGCCCTGGCACTCAGCTTTGGGTTAAGATGTACTGCTGGAGAGCTCAGTTCAGGTGGGAGATCTCCCTATAGGGTGCCGACTATTTCAGGCCTCACCACTTACTCGTTGGAAGAAGTGGTTTGAGAGAGCCATTTGGGAAGGCCTACATTTCCCACTATAGGTCTCTGTGCATTCTTTATGGTAGTCTTGATTCTTACACATGCAGAAATCCCCGAGGAGCTTCAACACATTCTCAGAAGCCATGGGGTCAGTGGCATAAAACCCATGCTGACCTCTTAGCAGATGAAGCACAGGTTATATTGGTCTGTCAGTGGCCACTACCTAATTCACTGAAAAGGAAGCAAAAACAGTTTAATTCATGAGGCCTTGGGGTGGGTGAGAATTCTTGACAATGTCCACTGAAGTGAAGCTGAGATAATCTGCCAAGGATTTATGAAGCGAAAATGAATAGTTTTTATTTCCAACCAGAAACCACACTTCCTCTCTTTCCTTCCCTCCACCATCTCCTTAGTTTCTACTTGTGTTACTGTTGCTTAGGATAATATCTATTTGCAACAGAAAGTTAGGGTCTAAGACTTGAGAATGTCAAATCGTTCATTTTGTGTTTTCTATTCTTTTAAATTCTATAAATATAGGCCAGCAAGATAGCCCAGTGGGTAAAAGTGTGTGCTATCAGGAGTTTAATTTGGCATTAAAAGCAAGTATCTGATATTAAGATTTCTATATTACTTGTTCACATTCCTAGGTCATTGCTCCTACACTGCACCAGGCTGGTCCTTGTGACCAATAGCTTGTGGCAGATGTGATGGCGAATAGACGATAGAAGACACTCTGCAGCATTTGTCTGAGTGTCTCTCATCTCTTGCTCTGGGGAAAGACTTGTTCTGTTGAGAATAACCCTGTATCCCTAATGCCTGAGACATAGTGAGGAACGGGAGCATCCTGTCAATAGCATCATGACTGTGTTTGGTGCAAGTATTCTAGGGAGTCTGCTAAGCTATGCTTCATTTCCCAGCCCTTTTAGCAGTTTGACAATTCTGAGAGAGAGAGAGAGAGAGAGAGAGAGAGAGAGAGAGAGAGAGAGAGAGAGAGAGAGAGAGAGAGAGATATGGAGCAGAGGAGGGAGAAGGAGGTGAGGGCAAGTGTGCCAGAATAATCTAGTGATGCCACCCTTGTACTGCTAGGACTCTATAAAACTGGTTGAAAACATAAATATGCATTGTTTTAAGCTTCAAACATTGGAGAAAATTTATAATGCAGAAATGGAGAATTAATGATCATTGACAGCAGTGACTCCAAATCTTCTAATATAAAGATAAACAAGTATAATGAAATATACTTAGTTAGTAGCTACATCCCATTTACAACAAATTTGGTTTTACCAGCAGAGCTCATAGTAATTTTGGAATATATGACACATATCAAATGTATGTGTAATTCTAAAGTAGAATCATACCAAAAAACTCCAATAAACTTTTTATAGTATATGACTTCATGAGAATGAAAAGGAGCTGTGTAGAAGGGCTGGGAGATGGTTCCATGGATAAAGTTCAGATAAATGTGCCTACTGACAAGACTGATAGCCTGAGTTCAACCCCTGGAACCCACGTAACAGAGCCAGATACAGTGGCTCACACCTGCAATCCCAATAGTGAGATTGGAGAAAGAGACAGGAGAATCCTCAGGAAGTTTGCTAAACACAGCTGCAGAAACAAGAGACCCTGCCTCAAAAAATCAGAAGGAAGCAACTAACTCTGTTGTGGGATATTTGATCACATTGTGTGAAGATGTGTCTCTGTTTCACCTTACCTGCCTAAGGTACCTTCTGATTGGTTTAATAAAGAGCTGAATGCTCCAATAGTGAGGCAGAAAGGGATAGGCGGGAGTTTCAGGGTGAGAGAGGAACTCAGGGGAAGAATCTGAGAGGTAGGGGATTTACCAGCAAGATGCAGAGGAAGTCAGACGTACAGAATTGAGGAGAGGTAATGAGCCATGTGGCAGAATGCAGATTAATATAAATGGGTTAATTTTAGTTTTAAGAGCTAGTTGGGAACAAGCCTAAGCTAAGGCCAAGCTTTCATAATTAATAAGAAGTCTCTGTGTCATTATTTGGTAGCTGGTAGCCCAAAGAAAGACCTGGAAAAATTGCCTCCAATCTCCATACATGTAATACAGCATGCATGTGCCCCACCTTACCCATGGTAAAATAAATAAAAACCAAATAAACAAAAAGGAAGTCAGATGGAAAAATGGCCATCCATCCAAATAATTTCATTACAGCATGCTTAAAGTGTTGGCCATTTTATCATTAAGCTTAAGGATGCTATAACTTTCTTATGGGGGGAAAAACCTTTCCCAGAATGCAGTGCCATATTTTATACAAATATATGTGTGTGGATTTACATATTTATTTATATGGCAAGTGAGTATGCCTACATGCATATATGCATACACACAGAAGCACATGTCTGTTTGTTCTATGAAACACAGACGCTAGTGATGCCAATACCAATTATTCATGTTTACACAGGTGGGCAAGAAGTTCTGTTCTCCTTGTCAGAACTTAAGTAGATGACACAGTATTAATAGAAGTGTAATGGTCATGTGGATGGACAGAAATACTCTACAAGGACCATAAGTGCCTGGGCATTCTCGAGGCAGCACTGACAGTCATTGCCTTGCCTGAGGCTTGGCTTCCATCAGATGTAACAGTTCCATTTCTGGGACGACAGTGACAGGTGCCAATTTCTGTCAGGAGATCATATGTATGCAGACCATCATCTCCCCCAGAGTCTTGGGAGGGTAATTTTAGTCATTCTTTTTAAGTGAGGTTATTTATTGCCTGAAAAGTGTCATCTACCTATAAATGAATCACTCCTCCCTCAAAAGATTAACATAGGCTGCCCAGGCCCAAAAGTTTGGCTGGGGTAAAATAAAAATGAAAACAAACCAACAACTTAATATTTCTGAAAATATCAGTAGGCTTGTGTATGCGTTGCTTATTTGGGATCAGCCTTAACTGTGCCTAAGAACCATGCTGAAACCCCCATCAAAATGTCAGAGAGTGAGGGGAAGAGTAAAAAGAGTACCCTTTATTCGAAAACTTTTTGGGTGGGGCAAGGACTTTATAGAGTGGAAATTAAAGCACACGTATGTTAAGTAGCTATTCTGTGGAGACACCAGCATTAGAATCCAGGTTTCTCCAGGTCCCAAGACCATTCTCTCTCTCTCTCTCTCTCTCTCTCTCTCTCTCTCTCTCTCTCTCTCTCTCTCTCTCTCTCATCTCCCCCACATCAGAAGGCTTTTGCAATCAGAGCCACCTGCACCAGAATGATGCCCTTGACTCGCATAAGGACCCCTGCAGACCCATATTTAAAGCCTATTGATGAGCAATCCATATTTAAAGTCTATTGATGAGCAATTCAAATCCATCTGCATATGGCCTTACAATCCTTCAAACAAACCACTCCTGGGGAAGAGGGTGGCTTCTGCAGAGAAACAAAAGAAGAATGTAGTGAAGATGAAGAGACAGATGGGCACATCCAGGTCAGTGAGAGATGCGCTGAGTCTTTGTTCTAGTGAGGAGCCTAAGAATCCCTGCAAAATTCACTGTATCTGTTTAATGATGGGTGCTCATAACAGTTTTGTTCAATAGGCTGGCTCCCTACAAGAAGGTAGGGATATAACACATATAAAAATATAACACGGGTATAACAGATAGACTAAACTCCTTCTTGTTGATGAACAGGGTTACACTTTTGAAAAGGAAGACTTAACTCATAGCAAGCATTCCACTCTTCTAGGAGGCTGGGGCTGGCACAGTGTTAGATTTTCTTGTTTTCACTCTCTGACCTTCCAGTCTACAGAAGATCACTACTTGTTCTTAGAAGAAGCAAGTTCTGCTATTTTAAAATGGACAAAGTATAACATTCTACCTAAGTCAACATCTGCTTAAAATGTCCTTCTTGTCACCTCTCACCAAGTGACCTTAAAGCAAGGGAGGCGGAGTGATGCAGCTCAGTGTGTGTGCAGGGGTGGTTTTGGAGCCAGAGAACACTGGGTCTGTGTCTGGACCCTGCAGTTTCATTGAGGGTAACCTTGCTGAGTTTCGCCTCTTTGACAGTCTCTTCCGCTGCAGTGATGTGACAATGATACCCACCCATGCCCTTTGGAAAAGAAGTCTGTCTTCTCTCTCTTTTCTTTTTGCTTTCTTCCTACAGCATAATTAAGGTCAATAAAAAGAACTGATGAGCTTCCAGAACACACTTTGGGCTGTTTTCTGAGTGTAGCAAAGGAGGCTGGGCAAATGTCCATCTACTCTTTCTATTCTTTTCACAGGAATCGAGCTAGAGTTTGGAGTGGCCAGAGATTGCTGGCTATTTATTTATTTATTTATTTATTTATTTATTTATTTATTTATTTATTTATTTCCTTTCTTATATGCTTTATTCATTTCTGTAGTAGAAGTCCAGCTTAAAAGTTGGGGACCAGTGAGACAAACTGATTCTCTGGCTGGCCATATCTAGGTCTGTTTTTTCCTGTGTTATGGGCAACTCTGCCCTTAGTGCCCTTTTCTCACAGAGCACTAGTGAGGTCCTGCCATTCAGTTATGGGTCGGACATAGCTCAGCTCAGGTGGAACAACTGTCTACAGGGTGTAGACTTGGATATTTTTAATGCAGAATTCCAGTTTGAATGTAGATCCAATTCTTTGGATCATGACTTTCCTCTGGGGACCTTATTGGGAGGCTTGAATGAGGGTGAGATGAAGCTTGACATCAACATGATGACATGATGTCATAAACATGACGCCCTGTGGTATTTACTTACCACATTGTTAAGAGGATTAAATGCTATAATGCATGGACAAATACACTTAGTGTGCTCCTGGCCACTGAACATCAACTGAAGCCTGATGCAAATTACAATAGTTTATAGGACATAAACTCTTCCAGAAACCAGACATGATCAATGCAGTTTATCAGAGAATACACTTGTCTCCAGAAGGGGAATGATTCTGGAAGTGAGCAGTGAGCTGCTGAGTGTGATCTACACATGTGATTCCAAGACTTCTCTCTACTTCATACTATAAACTGCATTTCTGCTTTATCACCCACCAAACAGAACAAGAAAAAACAAGCCAATAAAACTAGGCCAGGGTTATCTATAAGTCTTCCTTAAATCTTTACAAACATGAAATTTTGAATTATGATCTTTTTAAGATGATGATTTGCAGGCTTTGCGCTTTCTTGACATGATAGTCTTTCCACAAAGAAAAATAATGGTAAGTAGTTATTAGTCACTTCCTGAATCCAGGGTACATGGTCGATCCTTAACATCAGCAACTCTACAATAGCAACATACTCTCCTTGTTTGATGAGAAACTGAAGTTAAGAGAAACATAGGAACTTACATAGAGACACAAGATTTGGGAAAGTAAAAATCTGCATATTGCTTGAAGTATGTGCACATTTGAAAGGACAGCAAGGGCATTTCTCTTGTAGCTTTTGCCAAAAGGATGTACAAGGGGTTTTCTAGAAATCCCAGCTAGGAGGTGGGTTTCCCCTTGCCATTCTCGTAACACTGGTTCTGACATCAAAGGATGTATTCAGAACAAGGTAGAAATCTGACAGCCCACTGAATTCAGGGAAAAACTATGCAGTCCAACACAAGGGAGTCTTTTCCTGCTCAGGCGTTCAAGGCCAATGTAAGTGACAGTCTAGCACAATAGAAAAGGTCTTGGGCCAGGAGCCTTTGCTTCTGATTCTGGCTTGGTAAGAGCAGCTGTGGATTTCCTGGCAGCAACTCAAGCTTCTGATTTTCTTCATCTACAGATTAAGGAAAATGGTAGGGTGGTACACATACCTTCAAGGTTAATGTTACCATACTGGGATCTGGGCTGTTTGTATACCGTCCTATTTATATCTTAGACTATTTACTGTCTGTCATTTCTTATGGCCACATGAATTGCATGATGTCAGGTATGCAGTCTATATATTTCACTGCTAATGACCAGGAATACTGCAGGCAAACAGAAATGACCAAACATTGTTTCCAGAATAAATTATCTGTGTATACTGTACAGCATTTAAAGGCAGTGACTGCTGTTGGTATTGTTTTAGGGCATGACAAATAGATTTTTAATTAGATATTAACTTTTTAAGAATGGTAATGATATCATCCTGCAAGTGAATTCAGGCAGGCAACATTCACGTTCAAATCACAATTCTGTTCCAGTTTTTGGATCTTTCCCTAGAAGTTGTTACTAGGGTTTTACCCCCTCCTGTGACATCTGATATCAGCATTTAAATCACATGAAATGAAGATGGTGAGGCTTCATTTCTTGTTTCTAATTTTTGTAACCTCCAAGAGGGTTTCTTGGTTTTGCTGATTATTCTGCAACTTCCAGGTTCTCTCCAGATGTGAGCAAAACTGCTTACTTGGTCGAGCTGCTTGCACTTACTTGATGAAGTACTTGATTCCATCTGCTGTGTAAGCTGCCTCCCACCCGTAAGGTAAGCCTAGAGTGAAAGGAAACCAAAAATACACTTAATATGATGATGAAGATAACTTTATTTTCTGGACACAAACCTCCCCCACGTTGACAATTATCTGAGTGCATTTCTTGCACAAAATTATTTTCTTGAAAGGGAGAATTAAGACAATTCAGATGAGCTCTGGGACTCAGCATCTTTACAAGCCAATAAATAAAGTCTCGAACAGTTAACAATCTGCTTTAGTTGCAATAACTGGATTATGACTTATCATTTACATGTGGTGAACGTTTTTGTCAGCAGGATGCACGCAGAAATCTGTGTTTGCAGCGGATGGTTTCTGCCTGGAGGCAGAAGGATGGACAAGATGGCCTCTGCTTGTCTATTCTGGCTCAAAGTTTCTTTAATTGGCTCCCTTTACATTCTTTCACTCAGCTCCACAGGGAATCGGGCATGAGTGCCAGATCAGCAGGGGTTTGAAAGTAGCTTTTGGACAAGACAAGACTCCTTATTAAGTTTGAAAGTTTAGCAAAGTGATTTACAATGGATGGTGGCATTTTACTTTGTTAATTAAGAATTTTGTGCACTAAACATAAAAGGCCAAACAATTTGCTAAACTTAGCTTCCATTTCTGTAATGGGGTTGAGAATAGTTAGCTAAAAAGAGATATGGAATGAAGTAAGCAGGCAACATGGGGGCATATTCTGTCTAGGAGTTCTGCTTTTCCTCTCTCCTCCGTTTACTGAGGAGGTTTCAACCAACGTTTACACATACACTTGTAAGTGTTGTACTACTGAGCTACACAGCTTCTTCTTTTTAGAGACAGGGTCACACTAGATTACATAGGTTGGCCATGGACTAATTCTGTAGCCCAGGCTGGCCTTAAACTTGAGATCCGCTTACCTCAGTCTCCTGACTAGTTGGAATCACAGGTCTATGTCAGTGGGCTGGGCTGCCATATTTTCTTACATCTAGATTGTTGGCGGCATCTCTTTAGACTGCAATGGTTTTTACCCATTCTGCTCTATCACTGGGGTATGTCTTATAGACTGCTATTGCTAAAAATTTTAACTGACCTTTCCAAAAAGTTTTATGACATTAGGTTATCACAGCTCTTTTGATAGGTATAAAATACATTAATACATTTTTAAAAAGGTTGCATTACTCAGGCAGCTACTGTTGTGGAATGTGGAATGTAAGTGAGCCTTAACAACAAATACTTGACTTTCGTTCCTATAAATATCAGCAAGGGTGGGATTGTAAGGAAACTTAACAATATGGATGAAAGAAAACTTTACCTCATTCCCATTTAATTCTTAGAGAATATATTTCTTTGAGAAGAGGCTATTATTCTGTGTGTGTGTGTGTGTGTGTGTGTGTGTGTCTGTTTAAGAAAAACAAATGAAAGACTTTATATTGAGTCTAGTCCAAGACTGTGGGCCACAATTTTATAACTGTCTCTTCCATATATCAACAAGGCCATCTTGGGGTCTCTATCCTTTCTTCATGAATGTATATTCCTACTTTTAGCAGTACTCAGAGCTTCTGAGAACTCAGTATAAGCAAAACTCTGGGAGTGACATCCTGTGACACAGGAAGTGACATCTTGTGCATGTGTTCTTTCATGTCCACTGATCATCCATGATACATGTTGCTGTGCTACAAGACTGAGTTGATTTACTTTCTGTCTTTACACTTTGTGCACATTTAAAAAAAATAGATCGTTTCATCTGACAGTGATGGGCCCCTTTGCCTACAAAGAAGACTGATGACTGTAAGGACCTTGCTTATATGACAGAAACCCTCTGATTAGTGTTTGGGTAAAATAGTAAACACTGGGAAATCAAACCGCTGTCCTAATGTGACTAAGGTTTTCATTTGCTGGGTGAATTGTTTGATTGGTACAATTCTATATGTTTCCCCAATTCTTCAAGTCACAGGTATTCTTTAATAAAATAGAAGAAAGAAGTACACTTTAATGATAGTCTTTTTTATTAAAAAATTTTTAGACTTTATCATCATGAATGTGTATGTGCAGGATGCATGTGTGTGTGGGCTTGTACATACAGCACATGTTGGGGGTCAGAGGCCAACTTTGTGGAATTATCTCCTTCCACCTTTATGTGGGTTCTAGAAGCTGAACTCAGGCCATAAACTTGCATGGGAAACCCTTTTACCCAAGCAACCTTGGCAGGCCCAACATTGTGTCTTTTAATGATGAGTTCAATTTAAAATTGAGTTGGCTGAGAATTCATTTTCTCAGTCCTAAAGAAGACATATTTATACTACCTTATTAAAATTCAAGGAATATTGAAGAAAGATGGTAGAAAGAATATAAGAACTGGAAGAATGGAAGAAAAGCTACAGAAAGTTGTTTTCTTCTCAGAAAATTGGGAATCAATCTCGCTCAAGACCCAGCTATACCACTCTTGGGCATATACCCAAGGAATGCTCAATCATACCACAAGGACACATGCTCAACTATGTTCATAGTAGCATTATTTGTAATGTAGCCAGAACCTGGAAACAACCTAGATGCCCTTCAACTGAAGAATGGATTAAGAAAAGGTGGTACATATACACAATTGAGTACTACCCAGCAGAGAAAAACAATGACATCCTGAGGTTTGCAGGCAAATGGATGGATCTAGAAAATATCATCCTGAGTGAGGTAACCCAGACTCAGAAAGACAAACATGGTATGTACTCACTCATAAGTGGATACTAGATGTAAAACAAAGGATAACCAGATTTCAACTCATAGCTCCAGGGAGGCTAGCTAGTAAAGAGGATCCTAGGAAAGACACAGGGATTGCCCAGCAACAGAGAAATGAATGAGATCTACATGAGCAAACTGGGGGTGAGAGGGGGTAATGGAGGGTAAGGGTCGGGGGGAAAAGAGAGCTTAGGGGTACGGAAGGTCCTAGCTGGATCAGGAACAGAGTGGGAGAACAAGGAAAGAGATACCACAATAAATGAAGACACCATGGGAATAGGAAGAATCAGAGTGCTAGAGAGGTCCCAGGAATCCACAAAGATGACTCCACCATAAACTACTGGCAATGGTCAAGAGGGTGCCTGAACTGACCTACTCTGGTGATCAGATGGCCAAACACCCTAACTGTCATGATAGAACCCTCATCCAGTGACTGATGGAAGCGGATGCAGAGATCCACAGACAAGCCCCAGGCGGAGCTCCAGGAGTCCAATAGATGAGAGAGAGGAGGGATCATATGAGCAAGAGATATTGAGACTATGATTGGAAAAAGTACAGAGACAACTAGCCATACTAGTGGGAACACATGAACTGTGAATCAATAGCTGAGGAATTCCCATGGAACTGGACCAGGCCCTCTGGATAAGTGAGACAGTTGTTTAGCATGAACTGTTTGGGAGGCCCCCAGGCAGTGGGACCGGGACCTGTCCTTAGTGCATGAGCTGGCTTTTTGGAACCTAGGGCCTATGCTGAGACACTTTGCTCAGCCTTGGTGCAGGGAGGAGGGGATTGAACCTGCTTCAACTGAATGTACCAAGCTCTGCTGACACCCCAGGGGAGACCTTGCCTTGGAGGAGGTAGGAATGGGGGTTGTGTTGGGGAGAAGGCTGGGGGTGGGAGGAGGGAGGACAGGGAAATCCGTGGTTTATATGTAAAACGAATAGAAAATATCTTAATAAAAAGAAAAACAAAAAAAAGTTGTTTTCTGGGAAAGACATAGCCATTACAGCAAGAAACTCATGGCAGCTGTGGATACTTGCACTGGATCTGCATAAGAACAGCCCATCCCGCCAGGAGGAGGTGGGACAAGCCTTTAATCCAGCACTCAGGAGGTAGAGCCAGGCAGATCTGTGGGAGTTTGAGGCCAGCCTGATCTACAGAGAGAGATCCAGGCAGGCACCAAAACTACAAAGAGAAACCCTGTCTCAAAAAACCAGATAAAGAAAAAAAGAAAAAAAAAAAAAAAAAAAAAAAAAAAAATGGCCATACACAGTCGGATGGAGGAGGGGCTCAGGAAACCCTACCCTTCATTGCTGAGCTATTTTCTAAGATAGACGGGGAAGGGGGTGTCACTGCCTTCTGTTGTATGCCCACTGATGACCCCATCTGGCTCTACTGGATAATTTCAATCCAGTGATAATAAAAATGGCCCTACTTTTAAACAAATGGGTCACAAAACCACCCCAAAGTTATGATTATAAGAAAGGGACTCATAAGGAATGGGCAGGGTTATTGATAAGAAGAGGAAATCAAGAGATAGTGTGGGGGAGAGAGCAATCAGAATTCATTATATACCATATATAAAATTGTCAAATAACAAAACTAATAAAAATGAAAATGACATTCTCTGACCTGAAAAAAGCAAATGCCTATTTTTTTAAAAGACCAAAGATTCTTATTTTAATCATCTTAACATCATCTGTAAACAGAACTGGAGACTAAGCTGACAGTAATTAATCTCCCCATGATATCTAAGTAATAGAAACACAATCACTGTCTACTTTAAAGACAGACATACAAATAGCCTACTTCGTATAAAAGAGATCTTTTGGTATTCACAATGGTAATGATTTTATTTCTTCATAATGATTTGGAAGTAATTATAACAGAATATAAGTATCTTGAAATAATCATTGTTACAAATAAGGAAATAGTTCTATAGTTACAAAATCTTCACATGTAAATATACGCTGCTTCTAATTCTTCCTTTTCATATTTTTTTAAAAACTGTTATTGACAACTCTAAGCACCTGCAATTGTTTCTGATTGGAAGTGTTTGTCTGTGAGTTCTCACATAACATTCTTTCCACCAGAGATCATCTGTTTCTAATCACAAACTTCATGGTGATGACTCCAAAATCTGCATGAGTATCTTGCCAGAGTGAAAGTCTGGAACATATTGAACTTAGAATCCTGGCTGTCACCTACAACTCAACATATCTAAATTCAAACTCATCATGTTTCCACACAAAATGATTTCCTCTCTGTTTCCCAGTCCATTCGCCACCACAGATTCTCTTTGTTATGTTTGGCCCATGTACTAATTTATTAAATATTTATGGATTATTATGTGTTCAGATTTTTGCCCTGGTGTTCTGTGGTGGTAATCTAATTGTACTGAAATATTATTTTGATTGTATGTTAATAAATAAAGTTGTCTGGGGGTCAGAGCTATTAGAGCCATAGCAAGAGTGTGGCGGTGGTGGCACACGCCTTTAATCCCATAAGATCTCTGTGTGTTCAGGGTCAGAGCTATTAGAGCCATAGCAAGAGTGTGGCGGTGGTGGCACACGCCTTTAATCCCACAAGATCTCTGTGTGTTCAGGGTCAGAGCTATTAGAGCCATAGCAAGAGTGTGGCGGTGGTGGCACACGCCTTTAATCCCATAAGATCTCTGTGTGTTCAGGGATACAGTCAGCATTGGAGACATATACCTTTAAGACCTAGGGGGCTGTACATTCAGACGGTGACGAGGCAGTCATGTGTTTGGGTTTACAACCAATGAGAAGGCAGAACAACATACTTTAAAAAAACTAACCGACAGGAAGTAGGTCTCTTTTCGCGAAGCTGGGACAGCAGAAGGAAGGGTGAGATTTAGCTCTGAGCTCTGACCTCTCGACTTTCTCTTTTACATTGTTTCTGTGTTTCTTATTTAATAAGACGGTTGGTTACATCTACATCTGGCGCCCAACGTGACAAGAATCCATTAAAAACTGCTTGGCTTGGCGGCAGGTCCGCTTTCCCGCAAGGGCGGCAGGCGGCCCGCGGCGGCGGCGGTGGCACGCGGCGGCCGGCGGCGATCGGCTTCTTAGTCCGAGCCTGGGTCTAGTTCTGCTTGACCTCAGGCTGGACTATCGGTGAGCTGCTTGCTTAAATCCTGCTTGCTTAAAGCCGGTGCTACAAACAACTCAGAGTTGCCCTGCCGAACAGGGCCCTGCCTGTAAAGCCAACGCACGTGGTCGGAGCTTAAGGAAGCCAGACCCAAGCCTTGATTCGGCACAAGAGGGAACACGTGGCTGCATTTAAACTTTAGCCAGCTACGCTTTCTTGCTCTCTCTCTCTCTCTCTCTCTCTCTCTCTCTCTCTCTCTCTCTCTCTTTCTCTTTGGATTTACACCTGGGACACTAGGTGGCTGTTTTGAAAATCCCCTCGGATTTCTACTGTTCTACGCAGATTTGGTAAGTCATAATATATCAGATATTTTAAAGGAAACTATCTAAAAGAGAATTTTTTTCCACGTTTAAAAAAAAATGGGTTTTATGTGTACATTGGAAGAAAATTGGTTTTTGTTCGAAATTTTAGGCAGTCTGGCAATGGAACAACTATATAATATTAGTATTGGTGGAATTATGCACCTTATCACTATAATAATCCACATTTTAATATTTAAAAAGATAGTCAATTTAAGTGCCAGGATAACAGCTTTAGAAGAACTTGCTAAACCTGTAAAAATTCAGACAGAAGAAATTAACAGTGAAGTTGTTTCAAGTCGGGATCATAAGGTTGCAGAAAGAAAGCCTGTTTTCACACAGTCACCCTTAATTTATCCTGTAACCGTACAGCAGATGCCTGATCAAATGGCTACACAAAATAATTGGGCTCCAATTGAAATGTTGGATTTAAAAAGGTTTAAGGAGGCAATAGTATCTTATGGCATGCATTCCCCATATGTAAAGCAAATGTTAAACTCTTGGTCAACATATAATAGGATAGTACCACAGGACTGGCGGGACCTCGCACAAGGTGTTCTGGAACCCAGCCAGAGACTTCAATTTCTGACTTGGTTTAAGGAGGAGGCTAAAAACATAGAAAAACAATGGAGGGATAAAGGAATACAAGTTTGCCAGGATCAGCTTATGGGCGAAGGCCAATATGCTTCAGCACAAACACAATGTTTATATGATGTCCAAACCCTAATTTTATGTCGAACGGCAGCCTTGAATGCATGGGACAAAGTTGAGGAACCAGGAAAAAAATCTGAGTCATTTACAAAGGTGAAGCAAGGCCCAAAAGAGTCTTTTACAGATTTTTTACAAAGACTGGCTTCAGCAGTAAAGAGAATGGTCTCGGATTCAGAAGCTAGTAAGGCAATAATTGAATCTTTGGCCTTTGAGAATGCGAATGCAGCATGCAAAACAATAATCAGGCCATTAAGGGCAAGATCTGCACCTATGGAAGATTGGATTAGAGAAACAATTAATGTTGAAGCTGATGAGCATGATGATACATGGGTAGGAGAAGTAATTTCAAAAGGTTTGAGGAGTGTTAGATGTTTTGGATGTGGAAAGCAAGGACATTTGAAAAGGGACTGTAGACAGGTCATTCCCAGAAACAATGTTTCTTCAAGGAACAATGGCAACAGAAGGCCCCTTCCTTCTGGAGTATGCAGAAGGTGTGGTAAGGGAAAACACTGGACCAACGAATGTAGATCAACAAAGGACAGACAGGGTAATCCTTTGCCTCAGTCTTCGGGAAACTCCCAGAGGGGCCTCAGGCAGGCCCCCAGTGCAAATCCAGTTCAAACCTTTCCTGCAGCCATAGAGGAAATGCCTGCTCTGGAGAGCGATTAAATAACCAAATGCCTATTGGAATAAATCATGCTGGTCAGGATGATGAAACAGAGAGAATAGAAAATTCAGGAGAAAACATAAAGAAAATTTTTTGGCAAACTTCTATTAATGAACAAAGACCAAAATTAACAATAAAAATAAATGGTGTTTTGTTGTCTGGTCTGGTAGACACAGGTGCGGACGTTACCATAATTGCACCAGAATTTTGGCATCCAACTTGGCCTCTTCAGGAGGTAAACGTTCAACTGTTAGGAATTGGGACATTATCTCAGGTGAAACAGAGTGCAAGATGGCTCGAATGTATAGGTCCAGAAGGACAGAGAGGAAAATTAAAACCATATGTGGCTAACATAACTATGAACCTGTGGGGTCGAGACTTGTTGCAACAATGGAATACTCAGATTAACATCCCTCCAATCTCAGAAACAAATCATAAACTAGCACATGTTACTGAGAGAAATATTAGAAGATATTGTTCTAATGAGTGGTCACCAGCCATCCATATTATACAAGAACAGGGCACAATAACTGATGATCTTCCAAAGACACCAACAGCTCTACCTTTAAAATGGTTAACAGACAAGCCTGTATGGGTCCAGCAATGGCCTTTAACAACAGAGAAACTCCAGGCTTTAGAAGAGCTGGTAGAAGAACAGTTAAATGCTCAGCATATTGAAGAATCAACCAGCCCTTGGAATTCTCCTGTATTTGTTATTAAAAAGAAATCTGGTAAATGGAGAATGGTAACAGACCTTAGAGCAATTAACAAAGTAATTCAGCCAATGGGCTCTCTACAATCTGGGATGCCTTTGCCTACTCTGTTACCAAAAGGATGGCCTCTCATAGTTATTGATTTAAAAGACTGTTTCTTTTCAATACCCTTACAAGAAAAAGACAAAGAAAGATTTGCTTTTACAGTGCCTACTTATAATAATTCTCAACCGGTTAAAAGATTTCAATGGAGGGTCCTCCCACAGGGAATGTTGAATAGCCCAACTCTGTGCCAATATTTTGTACAACAGCCATTGGAAGTGATACGTAAAAAATTTCCTAAATCTATAATTTATCATTATATGGACGATATTTTACTAGCTGACTCAAATGCAGATACTTTAGAAATAATGTTTGAAGAAGTAAAGAAAATTTTGCCTTGCTGGGGATTACAAATTGCTCCTGAAAAGATACAAAGAGGAGATTCTATTAATTATTTAGGATATAAAATAGAGCTACAAAAAATTAGACCCCAAAAGGTGCAAATTCGGAGAGATAGACTACAGACTCTTAATGACTTTCAAAGATTATTTGGAGACATTTCTCATCTACGAACTATTGTTGGGGTAAAAAATGATGAACTGACTAATTTGTTCAGAACCTTAGAAGGTGACAAGGACTTAAATAGTCCAAGAGAATTATCACCTGAAGCTGAGAAAGAATTGGCCTTGGTAGAAAAGAAAGTGCATGAAGGACACGTGGATCGTATTGATCCAAAGCTGGATTGCATTTTGGTTATCTTACCTTCTAGGCGTTCTCCTACTGGAATATTAATGCAGAGGGAAGATATTATATTGGAATGGATATTTTTACCAAATAAACCAAATAAAAAATTAAAAACTTATGTGGAAAAAATCTCTGACTTGATTTACAAAGGAAAACTGAGACTTCGTCAATTAGCAGGCATAGACCCAGCAGAAATTGTCGTACCATTAACTAAGGAGGACATTGAAAAATTATGGACAGAAAGTGAACCTTGGCAAAGAGCTTGCAGTAATTTTTTGGGAGAAATTAACAGCAAATATCCCAAAAGCAATAGAATTGATCTTATAAAGAGAGCTGAATGGATCTTGCCTCAAATTGTACGGCAAAAACCCATATCTGGAGTTCGTACATTTTATACAGATGCCAACAAAGAAGGAAAGGCTGGTTACAAATCAGAAAATTTAAGTAAAGTGGTTCAAAGTCCGTATAATTCAGTTCAAAAATCAGAATTGTATGCTATTCTGTTGGTATTAATGGATTTTTCAGAACCTCTCAACATAGTAACTGACTCTCAGTATGCTGAAAGAGTGGTGTTACATATTGAGACTGCAGAATTTATCCCTGATGCTTCAGAATTAACTTCACTATTTATTCAATTACAAGATACAATCAGGAAAAGGGATCATCCTTTATATATAACTCACATTCGATCCCATACTGGTCTGCCAGGCCCTCTAGCACAAGGCAATGATGAGATTGATAAATTATTGATAGGAAATGTGCTGGAAGCCTCAGAATTTCATAAAAAACATCACGTCAATAGTAAAGGTTTAAAAAAGGATTTTTCCATAACCTGGCAACAAGCCAAAGAAATAGTAAAGAAATGTCCTACTTGTTCCGTCTACAATCAAACGCCATTACCAGCAGGATGTAACCCAAAGGGTACTCAGAGAAATGAAATCTGGCAGATGGACGTGTTTCACTTTGCAGAATTTGGAAAATTGAAATATGTACACCACACTATCGATACTTATTCAGGATTTCAATGGGCAACTGCTTTGAGTTCTGAAAAGGCTGATTCTGCAATCACTCATTTGCTAGAAGTTATGGCCATCATGGGTATACCTGCACAAATCAAAACTGACAATGCTCCATCATATGTCTCTGTTAAAATGAAACAGTTTTTTGCTTATTACAATATAAAGCATATTACAGGCATACCACATAATCCTACAGGTCAAGCAGTTATAGAAAGATCAAACAGAACTCTAAAGGATATGCTAAATAAACAGAAATGGGTAACAAAAACCCCCAGAAATAGACTGCATAATGCTCTTCTAACTTTGAATTTTCTGAATGCCAATGAGAAAGGAACAACAGCTGCAGAGAGACATTGGATAATAGAAAAAACTACAGAATTAAATCAGCCTATATACTTTAAGGATGTGCTGACCTCAGAATGGAAACCAGGGTATGTATTACATTGGGGACGTGGTTTTGCTTTTGTTTCTACAGGAGAAGATAAGCTGTGGGTACCATCAAAATTGATAAAGGTTCGATTTGAACAAGAGAGACCTCTTAATTGAGGAGGTGATAGTTCATCAACCAGCATGAACATCCAATTTAAACTAACTTGTATCAATAAAACATGCCTTTTCATTTAATCAGATAATAACTTGCCAAAAAGGAACATCCCCAAAATTAGTCTTGGGGAAAGGTTTTTGTTTTTGTCTTTTAGGAAAATGAAGGTTAAGGAATCTGAAGAACACTGGACAAATGAGACAACTGAAGAAAAGTGACAAATCATCTATCCCAAGAAACAGAATGAAACGGTGTATGGGTATATATTATCTAAAAAATTTTATGTCTTCCTAAATGTTTGTTTCTGCTTTTCTCTAAAGATTTAACACTATTGGTCTTCTAACAGTCCCAGTTCAATTAAAATTTAAAGCTGACTTTGGAGTTGGAGAATGGCTCTCTCCTTCTTTAAACTCAAGCATGTTGTTAAAAGGAAAATGCAAACTCCCTGTATCATGCCAGAATAAGAGCCATCTTCTGCTATGGTACAGGACAAAAGCAAAATTAATTAAGGGACTATTCTATTACTAATCTCAACTCTTTGATTCTATTCTGATTCTTTAAACTTTTCTCAAAGTATAAATTTTATATCAAAATTTACAAGATTAATATATATATATACATTTTAAACTTTGTTAAGATATGAATGGTCACATAGAGTACTAACTAATTCTAGAAAAAAGGCTAGCTGCATATATATGTTTTTGTGTTCGAGTCTCTTATCAGTTTTCTGCAGGAAATCACGGCCAGGCCTAACATCAACTGAAGTCTCCAGAAAGAAGATGGGGCCCCACAACAACAACAATTCCACGTGGACAATAATAATATCATTAAGCTGACAAACATCATCCATAGATCAGCTTTGAACTACAAGGTGCTCAGAGCAAATTTGAGATGACTAGCTGAGATGATCCAGTCTCAAAGACTACTTGAATAAGGACTTGAGATAAACCCTGAACTTTGGCATTATACACAGACTGGATAATGAAGGATATAGTTACCTCTCCTAGAATTTGACAATTAACCTAAAATTTTTCTTTCAGGATAAAGAAAACTTCGCCCATACCCAGCAGGAAGCAATTTTAAGAATACGACGCCCACATTCCCAAAGAGGTGGTGTGGGGCGGGTGGTTTTTTGGTCTTTTTAATGGGTTTTGGGTCTGGGATAATTTTCAGTATTTAGGGGGGTTGGTTACAAGTTATTGTCAAGGGTTAGGAAAAAGGCTAAGCAAAGGAGATTAGATTTAAGGTTCTTGTTTAAAAAAAAAAAAAAAAAAAAAAAGAAAAGAAAAGAAAAAGACAATTACTAATTTTAAATACTTTACATTGGATTGGATTGTTTTATATTGTATACAAATTTGAAACTGATATTGTTAGAAAATGCTATATGTATATTTCTAATTGTATTTATTCCATCCATTTAACAATGTAATGCAAATTTCTGATCCTTGAATGTTATTATTATCAACTATTAGGATATAAAGAAATGAAAGCTAGTAGTTAGACATTATCATAGAACTTGTAGTCATATTAGATATGTTTTAAAAATTAAGCAGAGATGTTTTAGACAGGTCATCTTCAAACCCTTCAGAGATCTACAGAATATGGCATTTAAAATGTTTTAATAACTTAGAAAATTTTTCTTTTTTGAGACATGTCAGCTCCTGGCAGTACTAATCTACTTCAGAGAAAATATGGGCATTGAAGAAACTGCATATGGAGTCAACTTTCCTTGTGGCAAAAGTTAGCCACTGGACAACAAAGTATCCTCGAATCAACAGGACAAAATGGACAGACAGAACACGAAACAAGGGACTACTGATTCTTGCCAAAACAAGTGTGGTTATGGCTTTATCAAAAGGCATCTTCTGAGGCCAGGACAATACGGCCCCATCCCTGAAATGGCCTTCGCATCCGGAAAAGGTACGGTGCCCTTTTCTTCAAAGCAGCTTAACAGGCAGAGGGCCGATGGATTCTGTTGTACAATGGAACAGCAGCTGAAAGCTCATGCCTCTCGAAAGTAGACTGGCATTTAATAGAGGGATGTGGAGAAGAAGGGGATGCTGAGATGAAGCCATATATACACAGCCAAGAAGAATGGACAGCTGAATTTAAAAACTGTCAACAATTTCCAGAATTTAAAATCCTGAATCATGACAGGACACTAGTGGAATTCAGGTGTTTCTGGTACGTGGACTGCTCTCACCCAATGTGAGGTTGAACTGTTGACCTTGTGTACATCCTACTTCACAAATGAGTCTGTCAGATACACTAAGCCTATAGGCTGAAGATGATGCCCCAACACTGCGGAGAAACCTCAGGTGACTGCCCAGGCAGCTGGCTGTTTCTGTCAACTCACAAAATTTTTTGGAAGTTGCTTGCATGCACTTCCTGTTTTTATTTTTGTTAGCTAATATTATTCCCTTCTTGGGTCTCTGAGGGAGTTGAAGATTAGTTAGTTATGGTTGAAGATTAGTTAGTTATAGTTGAAAATTAATTAGGATAGAAAATGCATTAGATACATCTTGGATTTACCAAAATAGGATAGAAAATGGAATTATTTTCTCTGATTTGTCAAATACCTGTTTAGGTATTTATTACTTGTATATATTGTATATAGTTATTGTACTTTTGTATATAGTTTTTCTTTTGTTAGTTATAACCTTTTGCTTTTTTTCTTTTTATTAAAATAGAAAAGGGGAAATGTGGTGGTAATCTAATTGTACTGAAATATTATTTTGATTGTATGTTAATAAATAAAGTTGTCTGGGGGTCAGAGCTATTAGAGCCATAGCAAGAGTGTGGCGGTGGTGGCACACGCCTTTAATCCCATAAGATCTCTGTGTGTTCAGGGTCAGAGCTATTAGAGCCATAGCAAGAGTGTGGCGGTGGTGGCACACGCCTTTAATCCCACAAGATCTCTGTGTGTTCAGGGTCAGAGCTATTAGAGCCATAGCAAGAGTGTGGCGGTGGTGGCACACGCCTTTAATCCCATAAGATCTCTGTGTGTTCAGGGATACAGTCAGCATTGGAGACATATACCTTTAAGACCTAGGGGGCTGTACATTCAGACGGTGACGAGGCAGTCATGTGTTTGGGTTTACAACCAATGAGAAGGCAGAACAACATACTTTAAAAAAAACTAACCGACAGGAAGTAGGTCTCTTTTCGCGAAGCTGGGACAGCAGAAGGAAGGGTGAGATTTAGCTCTGAGCTCTGACCTCTCGACTTTCTCTTTTACATTGTTTCTGTGTTTCTTATTTAATAAGACGGTTGGTTACATCTACAGTGTTCAATATATAACGATGGAAAATAAACATGCACCTTGATCTCACAGAGCTTTAAAAATAAGGATGAGGATGGACCTCAGTCAGTGCAGTGTTTGCCTAGCCTGCAAAAAGCCCTGGCTCTGATTGACAGCATTTCATGAACAGGGGCTGGGTGCGCTGGTGCACACCTATATTCCCAACACTGGGGAGACGAGAGAGAGACAGTTTAAAGTCATGCATGGCAACACAGGGAGCTTGAGGTCAGCCTATATGAGACTGGGGATACTCTAGGTAGCTGGAACCAGTCATGAGGCCCGTGGCGGAGGCGCCTGGCACGTTGAGAACCGAGGGACTGCTGCTCCCCACAAGTGCAGAAACATAATTACACCGGGATTTGCAGGCTGCAGCAGGACTGTCTGGGACTCCTCTCCTCTCTTCTCTCCTCTTCCTCCCTTCCTCGCTCCCTTTTGAGACAGGGTCTCATAGCTCAGCTATGTAGAGCAGGTGACCTTGAACTGGCAGTTTCCTAACAAGAGAAGACCTGCTCCATTGAGGATGAAGGAGCTGCAAGGAACGCTGCCCATTACACTTGGGAAAGGCACATAATCTAAAAAAATTTTTTTTTTGAGATCCACAGAGCCCAAGTTCTTTACCTGACTGAATTTCAAGGGGAAGTAAGCTTGCAGGGAGAGAAGAAAATGCACACACTCTTTCTTGACAGAGCAAAGGAGAGGAAGAGCTGCCAGGAAGATGGCCAAGAAGCAATGGACACTAACCATTTGTGATGTGATTATGGACCATTATAACTTAGCGCTTCTGGAGCTCTAAACACAAGCAACTTGTCCTCCTGAACAGCTCTTGGCCCAATACTTTGACAGGGATGCTGTACCATGATATCTCAAGAATATGGCTGCATAAACAAGACCTGCATAACAATGACACCAGTTGACATGGCATTGTGGATGGTGGAGATTTCACAAGGCCCAATCCTAGATGAAGAGCTACAGCCAATTGAGTGAGAGCCAATTTGCCTATGGGTATAAGAGTGTGTATTAAAATACAGCAATGCTTTTGTTTGTATATCCCATGCAGAATGTGGGTGATTGCATTTATCGAGGCCTGGAATCCTGTTAAATGGTGTGGTGTAAAGAAAGAAGGCCAGTGAGTTTAGGGATTGTGAGAAAGACTGGAATAATGGACCAGAGCCCTTTAATGGAGAGAAAAGACACAGGGATTGGAGGTGGAGGAGTAGACTGCCTTGGTGAGGACGATCACTGTGTAGTAATCTAGGAAGATGTGAGGTCTGAGTGAGTCAGCAGGGCGCTCTTGCTGCAAGATTCATGGTGGGCATGAAGGGGCTTCAGAAGGAGGGCAAGAAACCTGACAAAGGAACCGAAGGGGAAAGGTCTGGATGGAGAAAGGCAGGAGCTGGAACAGTCAGCCAAGGGAAACAGACACTGACAAGGACACAACCGCAGGGGGTCTCCAGTTCATCTGCAAAGCTCTAGTGTCTCATCAGCTCAAGGAGACTCAACCAGTGCATGGGACATCCCAGGCAGGAAAGAAAGGGAGGAGGGAGGGGGAAGGGAGGGAGAGATTTTGAGATAAGTAGGCAAAGCTTCACTAAAGATTATGACATGCATCCATCCAAGGAATATTCATCGATTGAATCAGAAAATCTAAATCCACAGGCACTGCTTTTGACTCAAAGTTGAAGAACGTGGTAATAACTGTGCAGGGCCTCAGCTTTCTCATTTATATGAGTAATGATCACAGCTATCCGCTAGCTTGTGGAGTTATGAGACTATTATTAGTTAATATATAATGATACAATTATATGCAAAAGGAGGCCATTATTATTAATAGCAACAAAACAGGAGCTTCCTCATTGCCCAGGATCTATTGATGTCATACAGACATCTAACACAGGAAAAACTTCAATACTATGGACAAGTTTGATTAAGAGGAAGTCGTACTTTTCCCACACTCCCTCAGTGTAGGGGATTACAGTCTCTGCTTCATTGTCACGTTGCTAGTAAATGATGCAATCACTGTCTGATATGTGTGACCTGACACCGCTGACACTGGCACTCAGTCACTAAAGCATTAGTCTGTTTTCACGCCTCAGCCTCTGCATTGCTAACAGCCAACAGCAAAATGATTAACTAATACTTTTCCTACTCACTAGAACAAGAAGAGAAAGAGAATCCCAACATCCCAATCTATCTTTTACTGTGCAAGTAATAATCTTTTAGGTGGAAATGAACTAGATTCTAGGCTCAGGGACAAAATGGTCTATTTTAGAGTCATTTTTGTTAGATTTTAGGATTGTTCAAGTTAATTTGTAGGTCTAAACTGTGATGCAATTTTAAAGGAACTACACTTAATTTCCTATGAAAGAGAAATCTATTATTCTAAATGATGGTTGTGACCTATAAATAACCAGATAATTCAGTATTTCAAGGGCAAAAAAAATTCTAAGGAAATAATTTCCAAAGAACCATCTAAGTTTCAGAACTGTGCTCTAAGTGCTCCTGATAGTTAGACTTGTATAAATGCTTTAACAGTAGGCATGATTTTGCATCTGTGATTTGGTTACATATTGCCTTGTCTGGGGAGCAGGGATAAGAATTTGCACCTATAGATGTCAATGTAGATGTTACATTATTCAAATTAGAAGCACACATCCACCCAAGAAAGACTATGATTACATGGAAGGGAAAACACTGAAAATACACTCATAAGCAACCTGGTTGTCCATAATCTCCTCGGGTAGGTGTGCTTCTTTTGGCAATAAATATATTCTAGAATAGTATGCACTTAAAGTGGAGGGGAGAAGGCTAGCACCCATTTCCCACATTTCCCTTTCAACCATTTAATCTGCATTTTCCTAAAATTTACTCCCAGTTAGGGTTCAGCGTCTTGAACTCCTACATGCCGACAACTGGCAAGCCAGCTTGAGTGTCCTTTCTTCTGCTGTTCACTCTCATCCCATGCCCAAAACTGTAGGTGAGAACGTAGAACACCACTCACAGTTGTCCCTGGCATTTACTCAATGTTAGGGGAGCCACCTGGGGATTTGGGTTTGCTTTGCTTAAAACAAGTAATATCCAGCAGACTTTATACTATTCACTGACCAAACTCAGTATAAGGATTGTTGCCGTTTTCCTAGCAAAGTTATGTGACCTCATTCTGTATAACCAGCCTAAAGAGACAGGCTAGTAAAGGGATTAAAAGGTCCTTTCAAAATTCTTCATGTTCTGACAAGTTTTGCTCATGACAGTCAACTCGTCTGACTTGATCAGTGTAAAGGGCAGTAATGGCTAACAACAGCCAGAGAGCTGTACCCACCCACATCCACAGCTCACTCTGCCGATTCCTTCAGGGGTTGGTTTGTCATCGAGTCAGTGGTGTTTTCCTGGTCATTCAATATAAACAGCCCTCTCTGCACCTCTGGCACACATTAGCTGCCTTAACCAGCTTTCCTTCTTTCCCAACCCCCTTGTTTCTGCTCCCCACCCTACTGCCAGCAGTATTGTGCAATATACGATTTTTAATTGCTATTTGCTGAATTAAGAAATCAATGTTTACTATGCCAAATGTCTATGGTAATACAAACACCTACTATTTAATCAGACACAAGATGAGAGGATAGGATGTTAGAAAAAGGTGTTGAAAGGGTGCTAAATTAAGATAAGAATTTAAAAGTGGTACTGTAAGGGTGTACTCAATGATCTGTATTCTTTTCCTATGAGTTGACAGTTTCTTCTTTATAGGTTACAGAGCAGAAGGGGAAAGGTAGAGGTTTCAATTCTCTCTCTCTCTCTCTCTCTCTCTCTCTCTCTCTCTCTCTTCTCTCTCTCTCTCTCTCTCTCTCTCAGGCAGGTCTTTTTATTTAAGCCAGGCTGGCCTGGAACTCATAAAATCAGACTATTCTTGAACTCAACAGCGATCCACATGTATCTGTCTCCTAAGTGCTGGGATTAGAGGCATGCACCACCATGTCTGGTTCTAAGTTCTGACAAAGATAAGCAAGATTCCTTTAAAAATACTGTTTCACTAGCATAATGGAGATGTGAAGAGGTGAGTGGCTGCTGAACATGAGTTAGTGGGTCTACTCAGGGCAAGGGGATGACACCTGGATAACTGTGTATTCTCCTTCTAGTTCCCTTCAGGGAAACTTTGTTTGCTGAGTAGAGGTTGAATGTTGCTCTTCAGCAAGCTTCACTGTCTCTGTTGAGGAGTAACAACAGAGTAGTTGTTACAACATGGCGGGTAGTCCAGACAGACAGACGGAGTCTTCCGCAGCCAACAGGCTGTTGGAGAGTAACCATGTAGAGGCGAACTTATCCAAGAAGACAGGTTAACTAGTTCAAAGGCTAAGAAGACTATGCTAGTATCTCTACTGAGTGTCACTGTCGATTGCCTCACTCTCCATCTGAGAGTATACCACATCAGATATCCCAAGCTCAAGTATGGAAAAAGAGATAATTAAAAAACTATTTTGAAAATCAGCCTTTAAGAAAAATATGTTTCCTGTGCACACTTCTTTAGTTTTCCCCTCTTGCATAGCAAACTCTCACAAAGGTAGCACACACATGTATCAGCACAGAGCTCCACGGGAGGGATGTGTAGCAGGGTATGACTTGGTCCTTTGTTCAAAGCATTATGGGACAGAAATGAAAATACTGCCTTGGGAGACCTTTTTTTTCTGGATGAACTAGGAAATTATGTGCTTCTAAATTAACTTGTAATTGACAGAATTCAATTTGTAGCTGTACAACATGAGCTGCCCCAGACCTGCTTTGCCAGGCCTAGGAGTGGGGAGCACTGCTTGCTATATGACTCCTTCAACCTTCAGACTAGCCTTATACTTCAATGGGCTTTCCAGGGCTCCGATATCTAGGTCTTAAAAGCTTGTGGAGGTCACATCCACAAGGGGAACCTCTTTGTTTCCAGGTTAACTAATTACAGACAGGTCCCCATTGCAGGCACACTTAGGCTAGTAGTTCACTGACTAGTGTGTACATGTGTGTTTGCCAGGAGCCAGGAATTTGAAGGGCTGCCTTAGAATCCTGTCTATTGAAGTGCTCACATGTTACTTCAAATAGTGTCCAGATCAGAGAAGGGAACCTTCTATGTTTGTCCCCAGGAAGGGACATGTCATTGAAAAACACTGTGAAAAACCACATACAAACAACAACAAAACCTTCATAACTAACTTTTGTGTTTCTTTAGAGGCATAAAACATTAAATAAGTATATAATTTGAAATAGTCAAAGAATTATAAAAACTCCCCAACAATAAATCCAGAATATTGAATAAAAGGTTTCTGTTCCATCCTCGTGGTTAGTAGACGAGAGAAAGGTAGTGATAAAAACGGGAAGAAAATGAGGAGGTAAACAAGGAACTGAAGGGTGAGAAGGTAGGGAAAGAGATTTAAAACATTTATGGCTCTTAACTGAATTGGCTTTAAAAATGGTTGTGTGCAGATTATGGACTGAAAAGGAAAGAGAAAGAAAAAATAACTAGGATTATCAGAAGTTAAGCTGGAGGATAGTACACTTGGGCAGCTCAAGTGAGTTTTTGAATGGTTGACTCCATTTCCTGATTTTACCTCCCAATCAGTTGTGAACTCTCATCCCAGATATTTCTGGAATACTGGCCAAAATCTCCCAACAAGTCTGCCATGGCAAAACTCCGGTCCACTCGGAGCAGTTGTTCTAGTCCCTCATCTGTCCAGACACTGGAACTGTCAGAAATTCCATTCAGGACATTTCCTACTGACATTTGCCAAACGTCTACTATTCAAAACCTGGAGATCTATTTTATATCATGGGGCCTAACTATGCTTGGTTAGATTTTTCAAAGGTGACCTGCCTATAATTTTCCTGTAGTATCCTTATGCCAACCCAATATAGTCATGCCAAGTCATGAAATAGCAATAGTATTGTGTGTACAACCACTCACAACACGTAATTATCAACTAAAAGGTATCAACAGACACAAAGATGCACTGTAAACAGAGGGAGAGTATTGTCTATTAGAACCTAATGGTAGATTTCTCATTTTACCCTGTCCTTTTATCTTCTATCATTCTCCTTGCTGTCTGCCCCAGATGTGGTCAGGCTGTTCATCTTAGTTCATCCTAAGAAGGAATATTCCATCTCGACATTCCAACACCCTCTATTCCCCCCTCCTTATATGATAGCCATTAGCAAAGTGGACCCATATCAAAGAAAAAATGTAAGTCCCTTCTCGGTTGATCAGTGACAGTTACTGATAATTTAGTATAAGGAAAGAAATTATGAACAGCCATGTTTTAGTTCTGCATACCGATTTGCTTAGAAAGACATAGACAGCCGACCATTCCAAAAACAGTCAGAGGCCAGTCCCATCAATAATTCCTTAACTTTAAATTGCCATCTGAGTACTAGGGATCCCCGAAATAAGTCTGGATTTCATCTGCTTATCTCAACTAATAACTGAAGAAAAACAAAAGCTCTTTGTTGGTGGATAGTAACCCTAATGTTGAAGGTTACCTGATACTAGATAGGAGATGTTCAGCTTACCGAGTTTGTCAGAAGGAGTTTGTCACTGGGGAACACAACCTGTCAGTACAAATGGGTACATGGAGAGTAGTTCATATTGAGAGAGACATTTCTGAGATGGTGGTTGCTTATGATGGCATAAATAAGACACGAGTTTCAATCTCACATGCTTTTAAATTATGATGGTTTCACTCCCATTTGACTTTGGCTTTATCACTGCCATGTAAAACCGCTCAGAGCTCAGATCTGTAACAGTTTCTTCTATATTCATACACATTTCCCCATTTAAAAATAATTTCCCTCATTATTCCCCTGAGCTATTTTTACTTTGTATCATAGACAATATATTTAATCTATTAAACTTTGCCTTATGATTACTTTTACAATCATTTTGTTTCCCATTCGCCTAGACTGCTTGCTCTGTGAGGATTAGAACCCTAAATCATGCTCACACACAGCAGTTTTCAAAAGAGGATTCTTTGAATAGAATACTTCATTCATTTCCTTTTGTTAACTTAGACTGTTGTATTGGTCCTTCTGCGAAAAATGTAAAGAAGCCACTTCTGTGTGTTTGTTTATGCTTGTGTGAAGACATGTATACACGTGTGTGCAAATCCATGTGTGTATGTGAACATTTGAGATCAGAAATCAACCCCGAGAGGTGATATTTGCTGGTCAATAAGCCCCAGAGATCTGCCTGTCTCTGTTTCTCCAACACTGGGATTATAGTGTGTGTTCAGCATTTTTAAACATAGCTCCTGTCCTGGCTAGTTTTAATGTCAACTTGACATAAGCTAGAGTCATCAGAGAGAAGGGAATCTTAATTAAGAAAATGCTCCCATAAGATCAGGCTGTAGGTGAATCTGTAAGGCATTTTCTTGCTTAGTGATTGGTGGGGGAGGGCCCAGCCATTGTGGGTGGTGCCATCCCTGGGCTGGTGGTCCTGGGTTCTATGAGAAAGCAGGCTGGGCAAGCCATATGGAGCAAGCCAGTAAGCAGCACTCCTCCATGGCCTCTTCATCAGCTCCTGCCTCCAAGTTTCTGCCCTGTTTGAATTCCTTTCCTGACTTTTTTCAGTGATGAACTATGATGTGGAAGTGTAAATCAAATAAACCCTTTCTTCCCCATTTTGCTTTTGGTCATGGTGTTTCATCATAGCAACAGTAACCCTAACTAAGACAGCTTCTGAGGCCCAAACTCAGGTCTTATAAGCACTTTGCCATCTGAGCCATCTCTGTAGCTCCACTCCTCCTTGAGGGGATGCTGTCCTGCTCCAGAGCACACAGCTGGGCAGTCAATCAGGACTGGACTCAGGTTCCCAGTGTACACTCCTCAGTTCTACTTATTGCACAGAATGAAGGTGCTCTGTGGCAGCCACACAGAGAGGATTTCAGAAGTTTCTTTTTGATTCTGTGTGCACTGTTTTTCTTGATTTCTCTTGCCTTTTTAAAAACAGTGATGGGAACCCAGAACTTCACATTCCTTTGCACATTTGAGATAAAATTTATCATCATACTGATTCTGTGGGCCCCAAATATAATTTCTGGTGCTAGATAGCTAGATATAATAATAACGACTCATATCCCTGTTTGTTTGTGTCTCTGGCAAAAAGTAGCCTCCTAAGCAACACACATAATAGAACAGCATATAATGATCCACTAATTCAACCAATCAAGTTTACTTTAAGAATATGATGAAAATAACATGGAGACTGAATGCCCCTTTACTCTTCCACACTAGATCATTAGATCACCTTCTATTGTCCTTCATTCTAGCACCTATTCATTTCTGGGGATTGACGTGGGATGACTTGACATTCTACATTCTTCACTGATGTTATATTAGGTATGAAAATTCAACTTGAGTGTAAAAGTAATTAAATGCTAGTGATTAAATTATAGAAAATATGAACTGGCACATGAAAGGGGCTATTAAACACCACTGCTTCTCATGTCTTCTAAGAATCTTAAGAAAGGCTCAAAATTAATTCTAAAGAGAGCTTCAGGAAATTGGGGAAAGAACCCCTTATATTTATGTTTTCTACTTTGAAAAAAGTATGCTTTTATTATCTTCAGTGTGATTATTCATCAATAATAGAAGTGAGACTACATTGTTGATTTTCTCTGATGACAAGTCACATATATATATTGAAAAAGTCAACATGAGCCAGGTGGTGGTCACGTATGCCTTTATTCCCAGCACTCGGGAGGCAGAGGCAGGTAGATCTCTGTGAGTTCGGGGCCAGCCTGGTCTACAGAGAGAGAGATCCAGGACAGGCACCAAAACTACACAGTGAAACCCTGTCTTGAAAAACAAAAACAAACAAACAAACAAAAAACCAATAGAACAACAACAAAAAAGACAGAAAAAGTCAATGTGAAACTGAGGCAAATAAAGAAAAGGCTAGTTTCAGAAATAGAGTACTTGTACACCTAGAAAACTGAAATTATTCAGAGACTTGCTGTCCTTATTTGAGGTGTGAATATCAAAAACCAAAGAAAGAGCAAACTAACCTTGGAAAATTCCACTTATTCAATGATGGGTATACTTTGGTTTATATGTTTTAGTTTAAATTAAAATATATAGATATGTTTGTTAATCATTAGGCCAACATAATTTTCTTGCTATTAGACCTCTGACTGGGACCTCTGTTGGGGTTCTGGATTACTCTTATGGGAACCCCACTTAGGATACAGTGGGTGTTATTCCGAGTGTTGGTTGCTTTAGAGTGGACTGAGAATTCTAGCTATGAAACAATCCAAGGGCAGAATCTAGACTTCTATAAATTGCTGCATCTTTCCAGATGACTCCCTCACACCCAATCAGTGGCATTTTTTCAGTCTATCAGTGGCATTTTTTCAGTCATTATTAGAACTGTCTCAAGTTTTCCAAATGTTTATTTCATCAACTTAATATATGTAACTAATTTATAAGGAGTGGAACCAACACTTTAACCAGGAGCTGTGGAAAGTTAATGACAAGTAGTGAGAAGCTTATTTGATGCAGGTAGGAGCCCATGTCCATATATTATTGACAGACAGTTGGTGAGGTGAATAGATGGGCAAGTGGGTTAAACATAGAGGTTGCTTGCTCCCACCTTTTTTTTTTGGAGAAAGTGAAGAAAGAGAGAGGTGGAAAGAGAAAGGAAAACATTAAGAGCCATGGAGTTTTCAGTATTTATCGAGAAATAAAAGTACTATCAGGGTGACTGAGACAAATACAGTTAAAAACATTATATTTTTCTTGGTTTCCAAAAGGCCAAAATGTATTTGCTGAATTTCCCTTCTTTCTGCTAACTTCTTGGTCTAGCACCTTCTTTTGTATAGACCCCTAAATATTCCCAGTGTTATTCTGTCTGAATATCCTTTTTCTCTCTACTTACACTTCCATTCTCTGAGAATCCACCACTTTCATAATTTTAAAAATCACATGTATGTCAAAGATTCTCAGATTTATTTCTCTAATCCAGCCATTTCTTAATCTAGACTTGGGAACAGTGACTCTGTGAGAACACCTCCGCTTTGATGCCTCTTAGGCAGCCTAGACGACTTTTCTCCAGATTAAGCTTTAATGGATGTCTCCAATCCTCCTCTCCATCTCCCCGGTGTCACTAAGTGAACCTCCTCTGGCTGAACAGGAGCTCTGTGCTGAAAGGCTCATGTCCGTAACTTGCCAGAAGGTGGTCTCACTCACCATCTTACTCTGCAGACAGGCCTTGCTGACCCTCTCCATTCTATCAGGGCAGTCAGTCCACTATCCGTAGCACTTTCTCACGTTCAGATGCTACCTTCTGGTTTCTTGTTTACTATCTGTTCTCCCCAACTCTCCCCAGAAGTTCTACGAGGGCAGGGATGAAATACCCACCCATTCTCATGTACCATGAATCTGGTCAATGCCTGCTATCTGGTAGGCCATCAGCAATGTTTGATGAATAGTTAGCATTTTATTTCTGTTTAAAAAAATTCCTTATGTAGATAAAAACCATATTGTTATTATTTTAAGAAAAGAGGACTGAGCGTTTAAATATTTCCCATGAAGAAATGGCTCTAGAAATATTCCTGGTTTTATTTAGCTGATTAACTCATGTGCAGTGTAACAAACCATGCACTTGTTTTTCATTAATAAAAGGACTGCTTAAACACCTTACACAGACAGCTCCTCTATCTGCTGACACATAGCTTTATTATTAGTGGTCGGTGCACAGAGAGAAGGCATTGGTCTTCTACAGGAAATACTACAGCGATCTGAAATCTAGGTCAGACACCACCGCTCTAAGAGAAGAGTGCAAACGCCCACTTAGCCGCCGCTGCCGCTGCTTATTGCTAAGATAAGAAAATCTTGTTTAAACAACAATGAAAAATGACTTACTCTGCAATTATATCTGGTTAACTTATATGAGAACAATCTATTATCATAGCTATCTTTGGACCTTTTACGATTTTAACAAGCTCGTCAGATCTGTAAGAAAGCTTACAGTCAGTGTCTCCTAAGGGTAACCACTAGACAGAAAGCTAGATAATAGTTACGTTTCTGTGAACAGTTAGATCTGGAAGCCCCAACATAGTTTTATATACCAATTAAGTTTCCGTAATGCTGACTTGTCACATGTCAAGTCAATAACTAAACAGGAAAGAGCTTCCTGGGACATTCCTTGCCTTCATGGGTTTCTGCATTGACAGCAGGACACATGCATAACTGTGTGCTGTGGTCAGGCACTCACAGCCTTCAGAAACAACACTAACTGCAGTGCCACACTCAGATGGCTGCAGACCCCACGCAAATGTCCAAAGTGCTGTTTTGAGTGCATTTATCAGGTTGTTGGGAAATGGTAGTATTTCCTTTGAACATTTAAACAACTTTGGTAAAATATATATATGCTCATTGGGCTTTTCTGGTCCTGAGACAAAAGGGGCTAAGGTATAACGGTTAGATATATAAATGATGCAACCAGGCATTATTTCCTAGAGCTTGTATTTATGTCTATATTGGATTACTAAGACTGGACACCTAGTCAGACTAAAATTTTCAGCAATTCAGAAAAGACATGAAGGAAAGTGAAGACTTTTCTGTCATTTCCTATTACAGTTAAATCTAGCCCATGAATCATGTCTGATTAGTCAAATTTAGCTCAGACATAAATCTTGCTTGTAAATTTAAGAACTAGTCTGAGCTTTGGAGGACAGCAGCATCCTTGCATCCTAACATGTGTTCCTGGTCCAGCTTAGTTTTCAGCCTTTGCTCCAGGCCCACTGCTGGGAGAATGATTGTTTTAAATTGCCCTGCTCAGCAGATCCACGTTACATTAGTGATCCTATTTCACAATGATATGTCATTGCATTTTGTAAAAGACAAAAATAATGGTTTCTACTCCCAAAGATAAAAATATAGGTATAGTTAAAAATTCAGAAAATGCATGAACAAAATCTGCACTTCTATTTGGGAAGCAGAATGTAATTAGTTCCTTTAAAAGAAAACTTCAAGATGATGAGAGGCAAGATGCCACACACATGTAATTTTTCTCTTAGTCAATCTCGTACAAGTGAGAGTGGGCAGAGCAGTGAGAGCGTGCAAAGCACTAAGTAAGAGTGTGCAAAGCACTAAGTGAGAGCGTGCAAAGCACTGTACATGGGGAATATCTAAGCTGAGTGTTCTTCAAATACACAGCAAACCACATTTCATCTTGATACAGTCTTCTTATCTTTGGATTACAAAAGGGCTTTGTGGTTGGGACGAGTGGAGGGAGGGAAACTGTGGTTGGAATGTATTGTATGAGAGAAGACTCTATTTTCAATAAAAAATTATTTTCGGGCCTATCACACTTATTTTTTTAAAAGGGTCAATGTGTTTCCTAAGGAAGTCTCTAGGAGTTGATTTACTGCAAGATACTCAGAAAAACCTGCAGTGGTCTATTTTCTTAAGCTGATGACAATTCACCATCTACCTGAGTAATAAAATGATAGCTTAGAAAGAAAACAAAATGTATAGTTTACAAATACATGCCACAGAACCTTGTCAGTACCTTACAATACAGAAGGCCCAACTTCAAATGACTCATACTGCAGGGCCAGGGTAGAGTAAGCTGCTTTCTATACAGGCTAAGGTTAACAAAACTCTGTATTGACACCTCTTATCACTTTTTATCAGTTTCTTTAAAAAATAGGTATCCCTCCCCAGTAACAAAGGAGAATTTATAGACAGGGTTCTTTGAACACTTCAAAACAAGGTTGATTTGGGACAATAGGTAACACAGCACTGTCCAACCCTAAGAACCCACTGTGTTTGATGGGGAAAACTATTTTTGTTTTCAGCCATGAAGCTGAGAAAGATCGTCTTTGATAGCCATGTTCTGATGTCTAATGCTATTTGACCAGTTGTTTTAACCAAAAGGCCCATGAGACCATCTCTCCTAATCTCCCTTTTACTTAAAGACATTGTACTTAAAATCCATGTTAAGCCTTTCAGGAGACAAACGAAAGGAGAAAACTGTTCCTCCATGGAATCTTCATCAGCGAAACACTGAAGTCTCAGAGCCACTTTTATCACCATGTCTGCGCCCGGCACACACACAGTGCAGTGTGGATCCCTTAGGGACATATTACTGTTAACGGCCCATCCAGTCATTTGATTATCATTGTATGGTTAATGGCTTCTTAGGATAATAACTCTGATACAGACAATAAAATGCCTTAATTAGTTTATCATCCCCCCCCTTTTTTTTTCTGAGAACAGATCCAGGCCATATCTGACTTTATGAGAGGGCACAGTGTGATGCTGCTCTGAAACTGGGTTCCTGCTTTCTTAGTTCCAGGAGCCAAGGTGGCTCCCAATCTAGATTATATTTGTAAATAAAATTTGTTCCTAATAATTTTAAATAAAGAAAAAAAAATGGTAAAAAAAAACCCCACAGGACAACATGGAAGCAAAAGATCATAAATATCAAATGAGATGTAAAACCTTCTAAATAAATAAAATGGCCGGTAAGGAAAAAGTAGGACATGAAGTTTGGAAAGGTGGGAAGAAGAAGGGATCAGCTTTGTTTTTTTAAAAAAAAGTATTGATTTTTGATTGTGTGGTGTGGTGTGGGTGTGGGTGTGTGTGGGCATGAGCTTGCCACAGCATCTACATGGAGGTCAGAGGGCGACCCTAGATGTTTGGTCATTTCCTTCCTCCCTTTTGAGGCAGGATTTTTGCTGATACATTTTGTACACCAGGCTCAGTTCCTGCAAAGAACCCAGGAGATTCTTTTGTCTCTGCTCCTATCTCACTGTACAGTGCTAGGATTACAGAGTGCACCGTCCTGTCTAGATCTCACATGGCCTCCTGGGACCCCAACTCCAACCTTCAGACGTGCTCAGCAAGACTTTTACTCATCAAGCCATTTCCCTGGCCCCACAACTCTGTCTGCATGCTGGCTAAAGTTTCCCCATTTTATGGATGAGAAAACAGAGGTAGAGACAAATCAAGAAACTCATTGGAATCATGTAACTCCTAAGAGATAGAAGCAGGATTCGAAAGTAGGCCCTTTGGGTCTTAAGTTATTAGCCACCATACTTTTAAAATCATACAAACAACAACAACAACAACAACAACAACAGCAACAAAAAGAAGCCCAGTAAATATATTTTAAAAAGTAGAAATCAAGGACCAAAGGTCACAAACCATGACTGACTCTTGGTGGTAGGCTATGCCCAAGTTTTTCTACTGGTTCATTCTACTCTGTAATCTTTCAACAAAAAGTCTAACACCATTTACCTGTCGGCAGAAAACAAAATAAAAATATTGCTGGCCTAAGCTTTTCCTTCTTATTTCAGCAATTCTCTATTTAGAAGTGGGTGTGAATGCAGTGAATGTCAACTCGTTGACAGCTGTCAGAGCATAGATAGCACTCTGGAGTCACAGGAACCTGGACACCAGCAGGAATTTGTTACAATTAAGTAGCTTTCAACATATATTATAGGATCACAGGATAGATTCAGCTGAATCTTCTAGAACTTTTTCTTTTATTTTTTATTGTGCATATTTATGATGTATGACATCTTTTGACATGTGCATACAGTGAAATAATGTATGTGCCCCTTTTTGTATTGTATGTGTGTGAAGCATCTAGAATACAACTTTGCAATATGCAATTTATCTTTTTTTTTATTCCTGTAACTTTTAAACGACAGTTACACAGCTGATATTTATAAATGAATTCCTAGCAGATACTGAAATACTTTATGAATCACAGAAGATTAAACTGACATTCAAAACAGTGTTGGAGTGAAATGTATTTCTGCCCTTAGCAATCTACAGGAACTTGTCTCTTACAGGTAGGTCAAAATGCTCACTCTCGATGTCAGGCCTTTCTCATGCGTCTTTTGATGAACAGCACTTAGCACTGAAAATCATTCTTTAGAAATTCTCTCCTCTCTAGTATCCTCATCCCCAATAATCAGATATTCATTTAATTCTGTCAGCGAATGCTCCATGTCTGGACCCTCTACTTCTTTGAGCTGTCTCAAAGGACTTCTCCTTCTGGTACATTCTTTCTCAGCAATGTCAGGGCTCCAGCAATCACTAGGACATAGACATACCCCCCTCTCTCTTATCAAGAGCTCCATACCCTGACCTTGCTCCCAAACCCTTTTTGGACATCTACCAGCTCCTCAGTGTTTCTCTGACCAGGGTTTGTGTTCCTTCTTCCCGAATATGTCTTTCCTGTTGACATCCTCGATTGTTACAAGTCTTGCAATCTCCAAGAATCCAGATGAAAAATCCAGTTTTTCTTTCAGTTGATATTTGCTCTGACACAATCACTTCTGTGAAATTACTGATTTATTTATTCAATAATCCTTACTGAATGATGGCTAAGGTACATTCTGGATCTGCAGTGAGGAAGAAGTAGTTCTAATGGGAAGACAGAGTAAGTGAGCAGCTCAAGAGTGACTGACAGTGATGACGGCGATGATCGAAAGGTGACATCGAGTCACTGAGCTCTGCTAAGGGAGGGATTTTATTCTGGGCAGGCAGGATAGCCAGTGTCATAGATCTGGTGTTGGAGCAGGCTTGACATGTCTGAAGGACTACAGAAAGATGAATATGGCTAGTGAGTAGAATCAGGGTGACAAAGACATCAAATAGCTGTTAAGGCCCCAAAATGAAGGCCTAATAAAGCCATTCAGTACCCCAGCGCTGAGCAGACAGAACTTCCTGAAGCAGAAGCACAGCTCCAATTATACCCGCTCCTTGCTCAAAAGGCACAATAGCTCCTCATTGTCTATTAAAACACAAATCCTTCAAAACACTTTGCCGGGCGTTTACATCATCCCCACCAATTCCTAACCTATTTTCAATGACTTCTTTTCATATTATTTGTGCAGAAGACTAACACTTGAAAAAACTATAGTCTAGGGACTGAATTTGGCTTATTACCTAATTTTACAAATAAAGTTGTATCAGAATGCACCTCAACCATTTCTTATTATTAATGACTGCTTTCCTGCCACAATGGCAGAGTTGAACAGTGGCAACACAGACATAGGGACATTGTTTTTAGGATACAAAACCTAAGGAATATTTTGCTGAACCAAGTTTAAAGCCAAATAATTTAAAATTTCTTACTTATTTCTCACTTTAGATGTTTTAGCCTGTTACTTTATTATTCCTTTCATTTACAAAGCAATTTCTGTATTTTTCCGTCTACCTTCAGGAGCCTATAATCTATCCATCCTTCAAGGATCATCTCCTCCTCATGAGCTTCTCTTCCGTTCCTATGTTAAGTAGAATAATGTCTCCCTGAAGCTGTTCCCACTCTAATCCACAGAACCTATTCTACACTACATTATATGCAAGGGAGAAGTCAGGTTGCTAGTCATCTCACCTTAAATTAGCAAGACTGTGTTGGCTCAAAATAAAGACAGAGAGCCTTAACAATGAGTGCTGGATATAGAGGTCCAGTACTGGAATGAAGTGATATGAGAAAAGGTGGATTGGCCAGCTGACTTTGAGGATGGAAAGACCAGAGGCCAAACATGGTAATATTTTCTTTGTGCTCTAACTAACAAAGCTTGCCTGGAGATCAGAATGCAAAGCTAGCCACTAGAGGTCAGGCAGTGGTGGCACACACCTTTGATCCCAGCACTTAGGATCTTATGCCTCTGATCCCAGTACTTGGGAGGCACATAACTTTAATCCCAGCACTTGGGAGGAGGAAACGGGAAGTGATAAGGTAGGGTGGAGACAGGAGCTCAGCATTTTTGGTCTGAGGATTCCGTAGAGGTAAGAAGTTTCTCTAGTGGCTGGCTCCTTAACTTCTCTGATCTTTCAGCATTTACCCCAATATCTGACTCTGGGTTTTTATTATTAAGACCAATTAGAATTCACACTACACAAGCAATGTGAGCAGCCTAGAGAATCTATGAGGAAAGAAATGAAAAAACAAAACAAAACCCTCAAGAACCCCTGGAAGAGCACAAAGCTTTTTGCTGAACCTCAGTTTTAGCCTAAAGAGACCCATCTTGAACTTTTTTACTTCCAGAACTATACAATATTTTCCCTCTTTTCAAATCCATCAACATCTAAAACTCTTCTGGGGCCCTTCTATGCTATGGTTATATCATATTCATATACATTTTGATTCTATCTATAAATGGCTAGCTCCATAAGGGAGGAACATACAGCTCATTTTACCCTTGCATCCATTATATGACAACCACAGTGCCTTGTCCAGAGCAAGAAATCAAGAAGTGATAACTAATGAATGTTTAGTATTTTGGAAAATTTGAAATGTATAATGCAGCATATAGGCTAAGGTCAAGCAATCAGAATATCCACATGACTTGAATACTATATCCCTCAACTATTTGGGGGAAATGAGAACTTATTCTTAAAATATCATAAAAATTTGGAAAATTAGAAAAAATTACAATAGTATTAGTTACACATGGTCATCAGTTACTTGTCATCTCACTCTCCAAAATGAACGCTTTGAACAAACACACACTATGAGTTAAAGTGTATTTCTGCTAGTTTAGCAAAAACAATTCAATGATTTTGACAGCAAAAGCAATGACATGATTTTTGCCAACTTTCTATTTACAGGTCACGTGCATGAGGCCAAATTTGGAGGTATATTTTTGTTATCAGCAATGTCCAACAAAGCAATTAGGAATAATTAAAGAAAGCATTTGTTAAGAATTCACAAACTTCTAATAGCGAGGTATAACACTCAGGCATTCACTGTGGCGAACACAAATGAAAAATGCTAGAATTTGGTTTCCAGTAGGGGTCTTCAAAGGAGGGCACTGAGAATGAACGTGAATAAAAGATAAAGGGATTTCAATGACTGTCAGATTATAAAAGCTTTGTGCCTTCTTCGTATGATGAGAAGGCACAGAACAGAGACAGAACGAATGAGCCCACCTGCCAGTATCATTTGGAACTTGACAAGCTCACGGCATCCACTAATTCTGAAGCAAAAGCCCATATAAAAGTCAACACAGTTCTGTAGACTGAAAAGGAATAAAGAGAACTGTGAAATGATTCACTTTCATATTAGAGAATTAAAATTCTTTTCGTTTGCAGAAAGCAAACCAATCATTTCAGTATTTTCACAGTTGGAGTCACTGTTTTTTTCTTGAATTTAAATAGTTTTTCCTCTCCCTGGGTTATAAGGAGATGTGTCCTTGTAGGAAAGGTGACTTTTCTCCATTTTTCCTTATTATGGGTGAGATAACTTAATAAGGACTTCATTCATCAATCACTGAGCATCAACTATGTGTCAAGTGCCATGACAGGTACTGGAGGATTGAGCTGACTGAGACAACATCACATGGTGAGGCGGAAAGCTGGGTCTCCGGAGAAGATTCATGACAGCATTTCTCATATAGCAGCGGCTGTCTGCTTCTAGAGGTTACAGTCTTAATTAAACTTGGAGAGGGGCAACCTTCTCATTTTCTCATACTTCCCTTGATTAGATAGTGAGGGCCAGGGGAATAGAGAGGGTGTTTGTAACTTATGAGTCTGAAATTGGACTCAAAGCTTTAAGAATATAATTTTGTCTCTTATTGCAATAGGAGAGAATTTTGTACTCCCAAGAAAATTCAGTATTTGCTTAGAAAGGTCATTTCCTCGCTAGGGAGTTAGAAGGAAATGACAGTGTCCTGTGCTATTAATTTCCTTTGGTGGTGTAATCAATTATTACTCTGCAGCTACTGAACACAATACCTATATATGGTCTTCCACATTCTGCAGTGAAGGGGGCTGGCAGTGGCCCAGGGCAGTCCTCTCTGTAAGCTCTCACAAGGCTCCTACTGTGTGGAGTGCATGAGTGAGGTCTAATCTGTGGCTTGTCTCAGGAAAGATTGAAGACTGCCGCCAGACGGTTTGCAGATCCTGGCCATGCAAGTCTCCCAACATAGCAGTTCAACTCTGAAGCATCCCAGGAGCAAGAAAGCCCAGCATAAAACAGGCATTAAAATCATGTGCAATGCAATCAGGCACATCCTGTTACCTGGAAGGTGTTCTACTAGGTACAAACAGACTACATGTCCTGAGCATGTTCTAGGGGAGGGGATTTTATCAGACCATTAACACAGGAAGCACAGGCCATGAGAACCACCCAAACTGTCTGTCTAACACATCATTTTAGACTTTTTTCACATCAGAACTTACCTGTTTCATTACTTCAAATATGCTTATTTTTAATTGTGTGCAATAGTATGCTACTAAGTCAATCCCAGCTTTCGTATTTTGTCCACTGTTTATTCTTGACTAGCTGTTTCCTGCTCATCTTTTGCTCAGTTGTTTAAACATGTTAAGTTCATGAAAGAATGACCATGGTGAAACAACAAGAGTGGACTGGGACAAACCAGTACACAAATCCCCAAATGGGTCATTTGCTAACTCCTGCCGGCCAGGCCGTCCTAATCACGAAGGTCTTTAGCGCTTTTAACATGCAGGCCTGGCAATCATTTAATAATAGACATATCCAAATACAGAGCACAGACTCTCCAAGAGCAGGATTGTTTTATCCTGTTTTGTATTTCTTTAAACTTGGATTAAATGAGTTTATTCTCATTTTTAGGGAGGAGAAATGAGTGGGTGCTATTTTGGCGTATCATCTACTCACATCTCGACTTTCTGCTCAGGAACCCTTGTCTGAGGTCTTTCTTACCTTCATTCTATCAGATCTATTCCTTTGAAAACTGGCATAACCTTCCATAGACATGCTGTAATGAGAAAGCCCCAGCACACAGGGCAGGGTACCCAGCTAGGGATGGACAGATGTAAGAGAGGTGATTTTGTTCTTCCATGGAGTTTTATTTGAGGAAGTAAATGTTAGTCTCAAGGTTTTTTGTTTGTTTGTTTGTTTTGTTTTTTCATCCATTTCTTAGAGGAGTGAGTGGATAATGATAGATTATGTCAATCTGTGTTCACACACACCCCTCACTGCTTTCCAGACAATCTGTATTTACAAACACACCCTCACTGCTTTCTTGACAATCTGTGTTCATATACACACCATCACTGCTTTCCTGACAATCTGTGTTCACACACACACACACCCCTCACTGCTTTCCTGACAATCTGTGTTCATATACACACCCTCACTGCTTTCTTGACAATTTGTGTTCACACACACCCTCACTGCTTTCCTGACAATCTGTGTTCATATACACACCCTCACTGCTTTCCTGACAATCTGTGTTCACACACACACACCCTCACTGCTTTCTTGACAATCTGTGTTCACACACACACACACACACACACACACACACACACACACACACACACCCCTCACTGCTTTCCTGACAATCTGTGTTCACACACACACACACCTTTACTGCTTTTCTGACAATCTGTGTTCACACACACCCTCACTGCTTTCCTGACAATCTGTGTTCACACACACCCCTCACTGCTTTCCTGACAATTTGTGTTCACACACACCCCTCACTGCTTTCCTGACAATCTGTGTTCACACACACCCTCACTGCTTTCCTGACAATCTATGTTCATATATACACCCTCACTGCTTTCCTGACAATCTATGTTCATATACACACCCTCACTGCTTTCCTGACAATCTGTGTTCACACACACCCTCACTGCTTTCCTGACAATCTGTGTTCACACACCCTCACTGCTTTCCTGACAATCTGTGTTCACACACACCCTCACTGTTCTCCTGACAATCTGTGTTCACACACACCCTCACTGCTTTCCTGACAATCTGTGTTCACACACACCCTCACTGCTTTCCTGACAATCTGTGTTCACACACACCCTCACTGCTTTCCTGACAATCTGTGTTCACACACACCCTCACTGCTTTCCAAGGCTTCTAGGTCTCATTAGGGCAAACAAAAAGAGAAGGGAAAAGAAGGGATTTGCTTCTGACTCACTGGAAGCCGCAATGGAGACTGAGGAGGAGGCGTGTAGCCAGTGCCAGCTGTTGGGTGGCAGCAGCTGCCCACCTCAGATGCATCATCTTCAATCCTCATGGTGAACATGAGTTACTGTTCTCTCCTTCTTCACAGGGAAAGAAGTGAGGCTGGGGGAGCTGACAGAAACCCAAAGCACCTGTCTACCTGTGGCAGGCCTGGAATCTGAACCCTGTACCACACTGTCTTCCATCATTATGCTCCCCCTGCCTCTCAAAAGAAAAAAAAATGAATTTCATAAAGATGTCATTTAGAACATCAACAATTAATTGTTATGTCAGAAGTAAAAGCAACTGTCATAAATCTTTTTAATCCCATGATGCTTAGGAAGCCAGATGCATTAATTTAAAAATTTACAAATGTATAAAAAGCAAGTTTTAGTTTTTTGTCTAAGGTTGTGAATGATCTTCTCCAGGAAGCAGATTTCCTCAATTTCCTGTTCTCCCTATTCTAACTTTAATTTTCATTAACATTTGGGGTTATAAAAGAAATGAGCAGGATGGTCCTAAACATGAATGGCATGTAAATCTGGCGAGTATAGAGTCATATTTTTTCAGCAAACATTCTAGAAGAATTCCTTGTGGCTCTGCATCCTCTCTCTCAGTTTTATGAGTGTCCCACAGGCACTCTTTCCATTCCCTCTACATCAGTGGTTCTCAACCTTCCTGATGCTGCGACTCTTTAACACAGTTGTGGTGACCCCAATCATACATTATTTCATTGATTCTTCATAACCATAGTTTTGCTACTATTATGAATCACAATGTAAATGTCTATGCTTTCTGATGGTCATGTGACCCCCAACGGAGTCGTGACCCATAGGCTGAGGACCACTGCTCTATATGGATCACATACACGGCCCCAAAGTGTTACTTATGTCTTGCTCTGAGGTTTCTATGCTGTTTTATAATTCTTTTTACATTAAAGAGATGCTTTTACATTGCAGACATAAGACATGATTTCTCTTAAGGAAAAGTTCAGAAGCTTCCAAGGTGAACAAAACAAATAGTCTTTCACTCCTCCTTCCCGAGAAAGCCAATGTTATCATTACTGAGTTAGAGACCTTGCATCGGATCTAACACCACCGAAGTGTCAGGAGCAGAGTCACCTATTGCTATATCCTGGGCATGGGCATCTAAGTCATGAAAATTAGACACACTTTCTTTTGTTCACGGACTTTAATTTAGAAACCTCTCTCCAATGCAATCTTACAGAGTGCTTGACATTTTGCAGAGCACTTTCATACCAAGTCCCTTAATCCTCGAGATGACCTTATGAAGATGATGTCCCTTCTTTGGAGTCAAAAAACTAGACTATGGAGACAGCTCATAGTATTTTCCAGCTCTTAGCTGCCGTTGATTCTAAGACCATATAATTTTATACAGTTCTAAAAATGAAAATCAAAACAAAAGCAAACCCCCATAACAACAACCATAAAACAAACAAAAATCTTACCAACTCAACTGGGACATACTTTGTTAACTATACCCTTGTGACAGTCAAAGGACTTATCAGGTACCCTAGACTTAAAACACTGTTCTAAGCTTGTGACTGAAGTAAATTCTCTGAGCCTCAATCTTTTCATATTTTTATGATGTGTCTGTGTATGAAAGTGTGAGTGTATGTTGTGTATACAACACGAGTGCAAGCATACGAGTCCATCTGTTTGCAGAGGCCAGAGGAAGAACTAAGGTGTCTTGCATTCTCTACCTTGCTTCCTTGAGGCAGGGTCTCTCTTCCCTAAGCCTTGAGCTAGACTGTGAGCCAGCAACTCCCAGAAATCCCCCTGTCACTATCTCTTCCTTACCCCCAGCACCAAGGCTATAGGAATCTATACAGACCTGCCTTGGCTTTTTATGTGGGTACTAGGGATTTGAACTCAGATCCTCATACTTGCTCAGCAAGTACTCTTAACTCATTCTTCTAAATTGGAAATAGCACCTATCTCAAGGGGTTGCTAATTAGGTTGTATTGAAATAAAACTAGCTCTTAAATTGTAAGACTATAAATTATAAACATTAACAAACCTTCTATATTGATGTCACAAGATTCAAAGGTAATATCTATAATGATAATATTAATACTGTTATGAAGGTAGGGTCTGAACTTTAAGGTCTAAATTGAACTGTCTTATGTTAAATCATTATGAAAGCTGTTACTGAACACATTTTAATACAGTTGCCACCTGTTTAGATGAACTGCTAATTCTTTGTCCTCATATAAATTCTGGAGAACATCTAATATTATTCCAATAGAATGCCTTCAGTTTCAATGGAGACATTTTCAGGTCTTGGGGAAAACCATTTCTGTCTGACATCATTTTACAGTCTCTCTAGCTACAAGATAGAAGTATGAATTATACTTTAGGCATTCTGTGATTAAAATTAGTTTTGTGAAAATAATTGGTGTTTCATCTCATGGAAGAGCGATTCTTCTCTGTCTATTGCTATCAACATGGAACCTTTAATGCATTCTGTGATCTTAGGAGTAGTTTCTGCATTTGTTCTCCCTTTCTGTTTGAACCCAGTTCATGTTAAAATCCGTTAGCCATGTTCATAGTAGGGCCTATAGGTTTTTTACTTGATTAAATCCTAGACTTTGCATATCCTGCAATTCCCTTGACAACCTTACTCCTGCCTTGAGAGAGAAATGAAATTTCTTTGGTCTAGCCATGTCTTCATAACTTGAGGCTACTGACAGTATACATGATTAAAGTATAGATTTAAGATAAATTCCTGGAAATGATCTTCTATGAAAACCCATCATATGTGGTAGGTTTGGGACTGACTCACAGTAGAAATTGGTTTGCATATATTAAATACTAGAAACACGATGGTTTCTTGGTGATTTTAAAGACTTATATTTACTTCCTATGTCGCAACAGAAAATTGTGGATTGCTGCTATAGATCTGATAGTATTGAATAGTTTCAGCATCCAATTTCTCAGGATTTTTTTTATGAAAAAAAAAGCAAATATTTGTCAATTGATTGATACACAGATGGATCAGCAGGGAGGCATGTAGTTATCTAAGAGACAAGGTGATAGGGGATAAGTGTTATTGCTACTGGCTTTAGGTCATTCATTAATGTAACACACATGAATACCCAGCTGAAACATTAATAGTGAATTTCAGGTTTTCTAACATCTAAAGCATGATGGAGCAGCACCAGTGTCTCTCTTTAAAATAAAGTGTCTTTGCTACTCAAAGTGACCATCATCTCCACTCTCATTACTGTATCCAACTAGTCTTGTTTCCTTCATTCTTGTTACTCTTATACTTCAGTGTAAGATTTTTCTAAAAGACTTTTGCAAATGTAGGTCATATTATTTTATCACTGCTTAAAACCATCAATGACTTCCTGTGACTCTTAAAATAAAAGACAAATCCCTTTGCATGTCATTTAAAGCCCTGCAAGATCTAGCGGTTGCCCTACATCTTCAGCCTTATCTTACAGTCCTCATCTTCTTGCTCATATCTGGTGGGTACACAGCTTAGTTTTTATTGTCCCTCACACCTTTCAAGGTCGTTACTACCACAGAACTTCTGTACTGGGCTGGAGAAGCACTTCCCATAGGTTTTTTTCTACTTGAGTTGGGACTCCAGTCCTACCTCTTCAAAAGAACTTCCTTTGTCTACCAGTATTAAGTAGCATCTCCATTTACTTGCTTTCCTGATGTGTATATCATTTACCACTTTCTGGAATTATGTTATTTGCTTATTTGATCACTGGTTTATACATCTTTCCCTGGTACATTTATCTAGGTTGTTGGACAGCAAGGAAATATGAATAATACTTTAGACATTCTGTGTTTTATATTGTAATTTTAGTGCCTAGATCTGAGTCTGTCCCACTGTAGACACTCAGTAGTTTGAAAGAATGAAGTGATCTAAATGCTTGCCTTTTCTTAAGGGATGTATGCTTCTCTTTGCTTTTTTCTTTTTTTCTGGAAGTAAAATTTAACTCAGAATGAAGTTATTTTTCTTGAAGCTAACAATAATTAAATTGTCCAAGATTAAATTCGATGCATTGTCTTAGTAGAACCATCAGTACTGACCTTTCAATTTGCAATAATACAGCAGAATCTGTTTACCATTTCTAGAATGGTTAGAGTCTATGACTATCAATAGACTTAAATAACCGACTCTGAAAAATGAAGTCATCAGAGAAGAAACTGACTCTGCAAAACCAGCTTATTTTTTGGTTCAGCTGACACAGTCACACAATAAAGCACTCCCTAACATACTTCTGCCAGATCCAAGAAAAGCAGGTGATAACCCATGTGACTACCCTGAGGCAGGCAAATAGCACAATGCTGATTTTGAATAGTATAGTTGACTCCCACTAAAAGAACATGGTTTTTCTCTGACAAATTCAGGCTAATCATAAAAATATGCTTTCAGGAGAAATATATAAATAATGATGGGAGTGTGAGGCACAGAATGGTGGGAATGAGAAGATGTGAAGTATGAACTTGGGATCTGAGAGAGGGGAGGAATCTCAAGGAAAAATCATGAGGGCATTTAAGATATCACACCACTGCCTCTCCCTCACTTCATGAGACATTTTCTCATCGCTTAAGCAGCTTTCATGTAGCTTCTATACAATAGGTGTTACACATTTTTTTTTTTTTTATTGAGTTATCTTCCTAGGATTGGTTTTTGATCTGGGAAAGGATGCTCTGAAACTTGACAAAGGTGTTAGTTACTGTCTCAGAACATAAAGAAAAGACATACTAAACTGACATCCTACTTTTAAGAGTTCAAATCCTGGGCTGGATAGAGAGCTCAACAGTTAAGCATTCCACTGCTCCAGCAGAGGACTTGGTTCAGTTCCCAGCACCATCATGGCCACTCACAAACACCTGTGATTCCTATTTCAGGTGCGCTGATGCCCTCTTCTAGCTTCAGTGGGTAACACACACACACACACACACACACACACACACACACACACACACACACACAAGGTACACAAACATACAAGCAGATAAAACACTTATATACTTGTAATACAAGTAAATTTAAAAAAATAGTTAAACTATTGCTAATTAATGATAGATACAGCAGAACTGATGGAGGATTATTGCATAGACAAGTATATCATCAGAGGGTCAGTACTTCATAAAGTCAAGGTTCTCCTTATTTTCAGATGGCTCAGTAAAACTTAATTAGTCAACCAATTTGTAACAGTTGGACCTTCATATGTTTTTAATAAGAAATTCTATAATCAAAATATTTACACATATATCTTTTATTACTTGCTTTGTAAAAATACCAATCATTGAGATTAGTGAGTTAAAATATGTGATACATTAAAACATTTTTAACATTAAAAAACGTTTCAAAAGATCTTTTAAAAGATCTTATATATATATTCTCAAGAATGCTGTGCCAAATTACATTCCCACCTGTAGTCGATGGGAATGTTTACTTTCAACTTTAATTAGTGGTAGGCCCAGATGGCTCCTAAGTTTTTTTTTTTTTTTTAAATGCCTAATATATGAGTAATTTAAGAGAGAAGAAAGTGTATTCCTTACAAAATGATCCATGCCCTTCGCTTCCTTTTCTGGCATCATTTAGGTCCTTGTGGGTGTAGAAAATTGAGCCCCAACTGCATCTCAGCTCTGTGAAATGCCAAGCCTAAGCCACCAGCTATGATATATTCATTTTTTTTCTTGTATAGACACATCTCTCTTTCAATCTTTTAAAGTACACACCCAATTGTAAATACCAATTGAAGCATGCAGACAGAATGGGAAGGCTTTAGCACAACTACAATCTTAATTCTAAACTCTCCCAAGTCTCTATGTTTTCTTGTTTTAATGCTGTGGGCCTTTCCACAAGCACATAGTCGTATATATCTGTTTGTAAGAGCTTGAATGAGATATGTATGTAACTATGTTACATATTTCTACTTCTGGCTTTTGACTATTGAAAGGATGTAGGGACTTCTTGGGTATCTAAACACATGACCAGGTTGTTGGAGTTGGCTTTGTGTGTTTGTGCTGTGAACACAAGAATGACACAATGGTATACATGAGTAGTTGGCAGGACCAGAGGTGACTGTGTAAAGTCATATGCACTTGGTGCTAGCTCCTTCTACACTAATAGTGCAATGTACATTGGACCTACAGCATTGTCTGTGCTTCTCAAAAGATCAACACCTACTTGGTCTTCTTACTGACAAAGAATCTGGGTAAAGTCTGCAGATTTCAAAGAAGCCACAGACTATCACAACAGAACAGTAACAACAGTTTCTCACCCCTCAGGCACCTTTTACTTTACTCATTACCTTTCCATCCAGAACACAGTAGGAGTACATTCCTGCCAGGGGCCCAGTTTTCCCATAATTCTACTGTTCAAGAGAGGGAGTAACAGGTTAGCCTTTCCTGCTCTCCTACTGTGAGGTCCTATCTACCCCACCCTGAAAAGGTATGAGGATTCCTCTGTAAGTTTTTCTCTATTTTTATAACCTATTGTTCATTTCTATGAGAATCTTGAAGGCAGAAAGTTAAATGATTTTTCTTCTTTAATTGTAAGCCTTGCTTTTAGGAGCTGAGCCATCACTTCAGCCCTAAATGCTTGTTCTTACACTAATACACTAGAAACCCAATGAGCTCTCATTTTATTAAAGGTTTCCTATGGGATAACAGGCAAGAAGTTTTAAAGTTATTTTAAGTCAGACCTGGGTGTTTTTGCTTCTGCTTCATAATAATTCTGTCAATCTATATGTCAATCAAACATAGGAAGCAGCAGTTAGTGCACATGAAGATTATACTATGTTACCACAGTGATATTGGCCTTGCAGATATTGATAGAGATTGGGAGAGTGTTTCCGGGGTTGCACTGAAGATGTCTATGTTCCCTCCACACTGTTTTACTAAACACAGGAGAACAGGCTGAAGACCGTCATGGTTACCAACAGATAGTTGAAGGATAAGGTGCCGATGAAGACACTTCGCTGCAGTTCCCCACGTTCATCACAGTAGTGATGTTAAATGCTTTATATCCAGAAGAGCTCTCATCTACCTCCTTTCCAAATGTATCCAACTTGAATGAGGCTCTAGACAACTACCAAATACCAGACAGAAAGGGAATTTAGATTACTTGCTGTACATCATCACCATGTAACACCAGCCGTCACCTCAACAGTAGCATTATCTGGTATGGACCATCTTCAGCTCCAGCTCCATGGAGCACTTTCCATGCATTCCATTGAACCCTCCACTTCTGATATGCGGCATCAGAGCTGAGGGCTAAGTCATCTGTCCCACAGAGTGGATAGACAGCCCCTGTGCTCACTGGAGCACCTCTCAGGAAGAAGCCCAGAGACCCTGCAGAGCTCCAGTCTATGCAGAATCACATGTCTTGACATTTGTCTCCACAGGCACTCTGATGAGGATGGGATGGCCATGCTTACAATTCTGGAGAAAGCATTTGTGATCCTTGTGATTCTACATACGGGGATCCTAGCTTAGGTTTCAGGAATACTCTAAAAATGGATGCAAAATGCAATTATTTGACATTTCTGGAAGGGGGATTTCACCAGAATTCAGGAATTGAGAATCCAGAACAGGTTCAGGATTGTCTTCTCTTGTGGTATATTTGTACACTGTGTGAAGGTGTATTGCTGTGATTAGTGTAATAAAAAGCTGAACAGTCAGTAACTAGGCAGGAGGTACAGGCAGGATTTCTGGACAGAGTAAGGAAGAGGAGGAGGAAGCTAGTCGCAAGAGAGACACTAGAAGATATAAATAAGAAACTTGAGCTGCAAGATGGAAGAGAGGTAATGTCACATGATAGAACATAGATTAATGTAAATGGGTTAATTTAAGTTATAAGAGCTAGTTAGGAACAAGCCTAAGCTATAGACCAAGCTTTCATAATTAATAAGAAGTCTGTGTGTCATTATTTGGGGGCTGGCTGGTGGGACACAATCTTCCACACAGTCTTCTGAGCTTGTTTTTAAGCTGAAAGGTCCAACAGAACTTATCCTACAGATTTTCGAGGAAAAACTTGAGTGTAACATCCTAGAGTGTATTTATATTAAAAGAAAGTGGAGGCAATTGCCCAAGTGAATATTTTAAATCATTGCTTGAACTATGCAGGTAACTAAGGCAAAAGAAATGAGGTTGGGGGTTTTGGCTGACTGAGCTTCCTCACTCTAGTAATTTTCTGTTTCCTATTATATACATGAAAAAAATCACTGCTTACAGAAAAAAAGACTCATTAAACCTAAAGAGCTAGGCCTATAAAGTTGAAAAATACTGACAAAATATGCCAACATTAGCAGCTATACCTTAAATAAGCAGTCAGTGTAGAAACTGTTTTCTGGTTTCAACATCAAAGCACATATAATCTTACAAAGGATAAAAAGTGCACACGTTAGTGTTCTGTTCTCTTCCAAAGAAGTTCTGCTGAATTTCAAATATTTTCTTTGAATAATCATGTTTGACAGAGATAATGGTTAATGTTAGTGAGGTAATTAAAATTAATGGCAGCAATGTCCACTGGGCGATGTCTATGCAGGTGTTTCCCTCTACTGCTCCCACCTAAACATAAAAATGTTTAATACACAGAATTCCGAGTCTACACATATTTATTAGAAGCGACTGGGTTCAGCCCTTTCTAAAATACATAGAGAAATTCTCTACATAATGAATTGTTATGTTTTCTTGACATATAACTTTATTAAAAAATGTATTAGGTTACATAGAAATTTAAACACACATTCATCATATAAAGAGAACAGACAGTATTTTAGAGGCATGGTTTCCAATCTTCAATAATGTATCTTTTACCAAAAAAAAAAAAAAAAAAAAAAAAATGTAAAAGAGCCGGGCGTGGTGGCGCACGCCTTTAATCCCAGCACTCGGGAGGCAGAGCCAGGCGGATCTTTGTGAGTTCAAGGCCAGCCTGGGCTACCAAGTGAGCTCCAGGAAAGGCGCAAAGCTACACAGAGAAACCCTGTCTCGAAAAAACCAAAAAAAAAAAAAAAAATGTATCTTTTAAGTCAAAAGTTACCAAAGGGTCTGTGAATGTTAGTTCATCAAGCCAAGCAATACTACTTACTAAGAAGATTTGTATCCACAACTTAATATTTTGACAATTAGGAGGAAATTATCTGTTTCCTTAGCTATTTTTTTGTATCCCTACCTACCTTTTCATCTGTCTATCTGTGCATCCTTCCTACCTTGATCATTCATTCACCCATCCATTCAGTCATTCATCCATCCACCTTTATGCATTTGGTTCCTGGCTTAGAGACGATCAGAAGGGAATAGGATGGACAGTGGAATGTTGGAGCAAAACAAACAGCAGGTAGTGATATTAAGGGAAGAGACAGAAACAAAGGCCACATGCTCTTCTGCTAAATGCCACATATTAAGTGACACAAGGATGATGTTATGTAGCCATCATGACCAACTTAATTATATCTGATATATTCGAATGTTGAAAATCATATTCTTCAAAGGTGACCACAAAACTAACATCTGCCTGCACTATCTTTTAAAATGTGATCTTGGTACCTCTTCATCCAGGGTGGAGCCCTAGCCCCTCCCTGGAATCATCTGCACAGATGTACAGAATATGGTGGAATCAATACTGTGCAGGTTCTGAGGCTAAGCCAAAGGAGGAGATGCAGTTCCCACATGCTCATTTAACCATCTGTGTGGGAGCTTTGTGCCACGGTGTATGTTCAACTACTCAACTACCTCAGGCCCCTCATGTTGGAGAGGGTGTAAGGAACAGGGATTAGAGTTGACATCCCAAGTTGAGTTGCCATTTAGATGTCCAGCCTAGTAGAATCATAGGATGACTGTAATGTCAGGAGTCAGCTGCCTGTAACCACATCAGAGTTCCCTAAAAAGAACTGTCCAGTCAAACCTTGGTATGCTATAGGCCATAAGGCAGAATACCAAAAGGTTGTAGCCATCAAGTTTTGGGGTGATTTGCTATAGAGTAATGACTAATAGGATAGTTAATGATAACATTAGCATTGTATAAAGTTCCATTTCATCATTAGTCTTCATTGTACCTTTTATGTTTGTATATTCACAGTTGTGAAGTGTGTGCAACTTAAAATGCAATCATGTTGCCTGCTAATATGGTGTTCGAGCAGTAAGATCCTCTACTGCAGTGGTTCTCAACCTGTGGGTCACAATCCCTTTAAGAGTCACATATCAAATATCCTGCATGTCAGGCATTTATATTACTATATTACGATTCGTAACAGTAACAAATTGCAGTTATGAAGTAGTAATAAAATAATTTTATGGTTGGGGGTCACCACAAGATGAGGAACAGTGTTAAAGGGTCACAGCATTAGGGAGGTTGAGAACCACTGCAAGAATCAGCTATCTGGAACCCTTAACTAACCAGAACTCCCAGCTTGAAGGATAAGGGGAGCATAACCTCTGAAATGAGTCATAGCTGCTTATAGATCCTTGCTTTATTACTAATTGATCGTGTGACTAGAGGCCGATTGGCCTGATTGGCTAACCCATTTCTTCACATTGGAAAAGAGAACAATAGTAGTGTAGTAGGTTATTTCAGTGGACAGATAGAGAGATGAAGTGAAATCATATTTATATCAAGGTTTGAAATTCTCATCCTGATATGTACTGTTTAAAGAATGACTTCAGTATTTACCTAACATCTTTGGACCTCAGTCTCCATCATTGTTAGATGGGCATGGTTATTAGTAAATATTTACTCTATAATATAGAACCTCAAAACTTAAAAAAATTAAATTAAAATCAAGTTTTATGCTAGGAAATCTAGTATGGGTAATGCTTTTTTAAATCTTCACAAAATGTTTTTGAATGGGTATTATTTTTATGTAATAGGAAAAGATATTTAATATTCCTTTTCAGGAATAAATAAAGTTCTCTTCGGATTTTGTTTCTTTAATAGCAAATGCTTCTTGTATAATGGATATCATATCTTTAAGTATAATAACTCATTTAGTAGCTATGTTTTGAATGTCATATTATCTTCCTTTACCTGGTGACCATTTTTTCTCTTTGTCTAAAATTTCTGTATTACAGCTCTGTCCACCTATGGACTGTTACTAGGTGACTCTGGGCTGATGAGTATCAGGGTCTCAGCTGAAGCATGGTGTCACACAAGAGCATCTATGGGAATGCACGAGGCATTATTTATGAGCAAAGTGCTGGGGCACACTTTAGTGTTTAGAGGAAGGATGTCAGATTCCCATCCCAGTCTAACATATCAGATACATCTGACAATCCTGAGCATTGAAGAATTATTCTTTCTCATATGATGTTCAAATGTCTGATAAGAAATTCATGTTGTTTGAGTTGGCTGTTTGAAACCTGGGACTTATGCAGGGACGCTTGGCTCAATCTGGGAGGAGGGGACTGGACCTGCCTGGACTGAGTCTACCAGGTCGATCTCAGTCCTCATGGGAAGCTTTGCCCTGGAGGAGGTGGGAAAGGGGGTTAGGGTTGAGGGGAAGGAAGGGGGAGAACAAGGGAATCCGTGGCTGATATGTAGAACTGAATGGTATTGTAAAATAAAATAAAAGGAAAAAAAAATAAAAAAAAAAGAAATTCATGCTGTTAAAAAATTTTAAGCTACATGATCTGGGAATATGATCTTGTTTTTAGATAAACATAATACATTTGCATAGTTTAAATATGTCCTTGCTGTTCCAAGCTTGGAACCACTGAACAAATTAATAAAACATAGCATCTTCCTTTGTTCAAAACTTTGCAGGGAATTGCTCACCATTTTAGACAACCCTGTCACAGATGCCAGTGAACTTGTGCACTTAAACTGAGAACCTAAGGTGGCTGTGTCAATCTAACCCCATGGCTCTCACTTTTGTAGCGACTCTACGTGTAGGTAAGAGCATTACATCGTCACATCGCCTAGTGCTGCTGGGCAAGACTTCAGCTATTGAGATCATTCTGTCATGAATCACATTCCTCTTATTTTTCCTCTAGTTTATAGTTTGGACATGTTATTATTGATTTCTATAAATGTTAAGAGTTAGAAGAATCACCTATAATTTTCATTGCAGGAAAATAAATGGTATGTTGAAAATAGTTATTAAAGTTGAAATTCTCATGAAGAGGCAGAAGCGCCTGAGGACACGATGAGGGAAAAGTAGAAATGTCCGGTCATTTGGGTGTGGGGAGTCACTTAGAAACTGGTCTGCTTCTCTTGACCCCGCAGTATTGACTAGTACTGATCACACAGTTCCCACAGTGGCACTCTCTCGACCCCCACTCAGGAGGAGACACCTAAGCTGGCAGCTCTGAAGAGCAGGGAATTGGTTCCAATTCTCCACAGCCTTTTCATTAATTACCTTGTTCACTGCTGCAAGACCTGTTCTGGCTATTCCTGTTTGTGGTCTTTTTTCCCCCCTCCCCTCATAGTTTATTTAACTTACGATTCAATAGGTTTTTTTGTGTTTTGTTTTTCTTTTTTTGGTCTTGTGAGAAAGGTCTTTAATACTTAGTCTAGGCTGTGTTAGTAATCATTATGTAGCCCAGACTAGCCTCAAAATCACAGAAATCCTCCTGCCTCAGGCTCCCAAGAGCTAAGATTTTAGTTAGAAGCCACCATGGCAGGCTATGTCTCATCAGTCCTTTCTATTTCATTGCTGTTGGGCACCTTCTGTTGAAGTCGGTCTGCACTGGTCTGTGTTATGGCCTTGTACCATTAGACCTCATTCAACCTGTCAATGTTACTACACCTGTTGCATATTTTTGAAATCCTCCTCAGCATTGGTTTACCCTTCAGGTTTCTAGTGCAATTTATTTTGATATTATTTTCTAATGTCAAAGATACTTTGGAAGAAAACAGAAGTAAAGACATGTATTAATTAGCTCTCTTCAGTTAGACATCCTCTTGAGCACTTTAAATGATGCCAATATTCTTTTCCATAATCGGCATGTGAATGCTTTTAAATGAGTAGCTATCAATTTTACTGCAGACAAATGCATTTTATGCAATTAAACTATCAGAACTGAGTAGTTGTGCGTTGTTTAATGAATTATCAAAAAGGTGCAAAACAAAGGAGGATAACTTACAGTCCATATCAAGGATGGCACGAACAGATCTAACCAGCTCCTTGGATTCCAGAAGCAGCGTTGCTGGGAAGCTGCGTCCGTTCCTTCCCAGCTGTGGGAGCGATGTCTGTGATGCAAACCCAGCTCTTCTTTCGCTGCACGGGCAAGGAAATGGCCTTGAGCACACTGCACAGCAAGTGACCCTGGGGCACCTTTGCTAAACCTGAGTGTGTGTCGTTTTGTTTGTACCAAAGTATTTTGTACAATTCTAGAAACATTACATTCATAGAGTTATACAAGAGTTCAATCAAACAGAGTAGTATCTCTTCTTCCTATTGTTTATTATATAGGAAATAGGCATATTTAGAGATATTTGACTTTACAGACAAGAAGGTAGTAAATGAAGGCTAGCCTACATCCTAAATAATTTGCTGGGTCTTTTTGTTTCATTTTGTAAAATTTCAGACTAAACATATAAACCTTAGTTTATTAAACAGATGTTTTCAATTGCTTATACTAATATTAAATATCAATTCAATATATGTATATTTACTTAAGAAATTATCGTTTAAATTCTCCCCTTTGTTTTTCCTAATTACAAAACAGCTTAAAGGCTTTATATGTTTTTGTACTATGACATTTGATTTTACCTTTTATTAATACATTTTGTTCACTGATAATTTCATACCTATATATAGTACATTCTGGTAATGCTCCCCCATCCTTCTTATTCACCTCCACCCTGCCAGCCCCTTCTCACTTGTAAATCTCTTTGCTGTACTTGTTACTTTTTGTTTTGTGTTCCAAAGTTTAACTAAGGTATCATCTGAAATAAATGCATTATGACATAATTTAAAATGAAACGTTTTCCTCAAAAAAATTACACTAAAGTTTTCACTTGAAAAAGACAGACGACTTTGTATTGAAAAAAAAAAAATCAGTGTGTACAGCCCATCTTCTTAACCATGAGGACATAAACTCACAAGGATAAACTTAAGAAATCTCCAATCAGACACACAGCCTTTACTCTGTGTTAAATGACCAAGGCCAGTATCCATACAGAAGGTGGAGTATATGAAGAAGAGACTGTAGCAGTGTCTAACTTTCAAGACACAGCAAAAGTTGCTTACTGTAGCTTTTAGAGTAGCCTTTTTTTTCCCTTCTTCTTCTAAGAAGTGTTTTAGGGTAAGGATTGGCTTTTGGCTTTTAACTAATTATTTTTAAACTTGGTATTTAGTACCAAAAATTTGAATTAGTAAAGGTCAAAATGAGACTGAAGGGGTGTGGCACACTTAACATGTAAAATGGAAATATGGCTACTGAGCGTTTTAAAAATCCCTACTAAAACAATATTCATAGAATTCACAGAATTATATTGTAAGCAACAGTTAATAACAAAAATGCCTGATTCTTTCATAATAAGAAATGAAACATTAAAATGAACACAAAAGTCAGCAACTGTAGACATTATTTCCTTTTTTCTTTTTTTTTTTTTAAAGAGAAGGCCTCACTGTAGCCATGGTGGTTGGTCTTGACTTCAACAGAGATCCTCCTGTCTCAGCCTCCCAAGTGCTGGTATTACAGGCAGAAGCCACTGTGTGTGGATCTTATTTCCTCTATTGGACAGCTGTGTTTCTCAACAGTAATGGTAGTTTGTGTTTCTGCAAGTGGTGCTGGTGGAGATGGACACAGTATGAACTATGGTAGTCATAAGGAAACAAGTACTTGAACATAGACCGGTAGGAATACTGCCTCTGTGTACACCCTTCATCATGTATCAAAGTGAATGGGAAGCTGTGGCTTGAGACAAACCAACATTTGTATGTTTGCAGCTCCGAGGAGGAATCTGGAAGACAGCAGCATGCTGTGAATAATAACAAATCAAGGTGTAGTCTACAAACATACTTCTTTTATTTATATCTACCGAATGATGAAAATGAAAGGAGTTGATTGTGTGAATATGTTTTGCAAAATCCTATTTGACATAACGCATCTGCCATGCTGAGACCGTCTTCAGTAGTGCATCTGCCGCCAGCAGCTTACCCACACACAGACAGGATGTGTGAATCCTCAATCTAAGAGTACAAAGTCACAATGGCTGTCTAAATGCTTCAGCAGTTTCTTTTAGGGAGATGGAACTCAAAGAGTATGTTTGTACACTTCCTTCCAAAAAGTGAAAATGAGCATTCAATGGGAATCACACAGCATCCTAAAACTACTCTAGAGTATTTTAGCAACAACTATAGACAAAGAAATTAGTGTTCATATGCTGTGGAAAGCAATGCAATCTTACCTTAAACTGGATAAAGGAGCAGAACTATCCAAAAGTACTTCCTGAGCAGCCTAGTGACAAACAAAATGGTAAAGGAGATTTGTACATTTAATAGCTTAAAAACAAAAACAAAAACTCTGCTTGATTAATATTTACAATTTTCTCCTTCATTGAGTATGCAGATGCTCCTATTATGGTGGGTGAATCAATTACATTAACATGAAATTCTACTTGGACATCATTAAGATATTTATTTATTTAAAATATTTGTATTTATTTGTGTGTGTGTGTATGTGTGTGTGTACATGTGTGCAGATACTTGTAGAGGCTAGAAAGTGTGTTGGGTTCCTTGGAACTGGAGTTAAGGTGGTTGTGAGTCACCTGATGTGGGTCCTGGGAACGGAATTCAGACGCTTCACAAGAGCAGTGAGCATTCCTCTCTGGTAAAGTAAGCCTTCTCTCTAGCACTTCATGATAGCAAAAATAGTTACCAAACTATGCTTACATGGTATCAGGATTTTTAGGAGAGTATTTATTAAAACACAGAATATTTTATTATATGTATATTTATCACTAACTACCTATGTAGTATTAACTATTCTTTTCATATATCAAGGCCAATCTAAATCTGACTGTAAGTTAGAATTCCTGTTTTGAAAGAGATCTTTCTGTAGTTACCAGGCACCACAACTTTTTTCTGTGACAGTGCTTATTCCCCCTCCCTCCCTCCTTTCCTTCCTCCCTCTTTCCCTCTCTCAATACTGGGGATTGAATTTAGGATCTCAGATGGCAGGCCAGTAGTCTACCATAGAAGTATATTTCCAACCCTCTTTTTAACTATTTCTTTTGAGATAGGGTCTCATTAAGTTGCCAGGATAGCCTTGGACTTGTTATCTTCTAGCCTCAGGACTCCAAGAATCTAGGATTACAACCTGTGCCTTCAGGTCTGGTAAGATTAAAAAAAAAAAAAAAACAGAAAACAAAAAAACAAAAAATAAATAAATAAAAAAACAATGTAATATAGTTATCCCTCAGTAGCTTAAGTACAGCGGATTGGTTTCAGGATCGCTGTGTCTATGATTAGCCACAGTAAAACTCCAGAGATGCACAAGTGGTTTAGTAGGTCTGCATGTGTTATACACAGCCTATGGATTCTTCAAATCATCTCTAAATGACTTATAAATAAGACAGTAGAGCTTTTATGGAAATAGTTTTATAGTCTATTATATTCAAAATAAGGACCCGAGTTTTTTTTATCCTTGTTTCATACTGAAACATCCACCTCAGGCCTGAGCACATAGTACACAAATGAGAAGTAAGGTGACTGGCACTCTAGAGAGAACTGGAGAAGGACAATGGTGCTCTTGTCGGGTGTGACTACACCGCTTCATTCACACAGACTCGGCATAGAGCTTGCTGCGCTTTATGGGAATTCCTGGAGTTTTTGTTCCTGGGTCTCTTCAATGCATGCTTAGCTGAACTCACTGGTGTGGAATCCAAGGAGAGAGAGGGTCAATGTAAGAGGGAACTTACCTCTACAAAATGAAGGAGCCTTTCAGTAGACGCCTTGAAAGTTTTCCGAGCCATTTCAGATTTTCGCAATTGGCAGTCAAGAACTGTGACTCTCTTTCTCAAGTCCTGGACACTTTCCTGGACAAAGAGGGCAGAAGCAACACTGTTCACATTTCTTCAACTTGTAACATTTTTTGCCCATTTCTAGTTTTCATACACTAGTATTTGATACTACCATTTCATTTATTGTCTCACTTTTTACAAAGGGTTTCTGATTTTGAGGAGAGGTGGAATATAACTGATTAAATATTTAAAAGTTAATTTCCTCATAGATACTTTCAGTTCTATGACACACTGCATATGACTTTTATTGATTTTTAGGTGACTTACATTCAGCTTACATGTTTTTTTAAGAACTTGTTTTAATCCAGGGTAACAGAAAGCCTATGGATAGCACAGCCCAAAGTGCTAAACACACACACACACACACACACACACACACACACACACACACTCCAATGTAAGGTCAAACTATTAACAACAGAGAAGTAAAAGCATTCTATGAAGAACAGCAGTAGTTCCCAGTGAGCCGCAGTGGCAGGGGAATTCTGAAGCATCATTTGCTCTAAGGCACATCCTGATCCTAGAGGTCCACATTGGGGGTTTCATCAGACACACATGGCATGCTGAGCTGTGATGGGTAAATGAGTGATATGATTTTCATAGAACAGGTACTCTGATTTGGTAAAAAAAAGTCTGTCCTGAGTAACTGCCAAGTGTAAGTCCTTACCCAGTAAAGCTCAAACAATGATTGCTAGAGAAACAGAAGGACATTTGGGGGCTGAATTTATATTATTTAGATGTCATGAAAATCCATAACCTGAAATTATTACTTAAACTGGTACTAGGTTAAGAAAAGCAAAAATGAAACTTCTCTGGAAGCTATTTTTTAAATTGGGATTTCATAGAATTTCCCTAATTGTGTGTCAAAAGAACATGAACTTAGAATTAAAAAAAAATCACTTAAACATAAAGAAATATGTTTTATTAATTGACAATCAGATAATTAACCATTAGATCTAAAACAATGTATATATTAATCTGGTACATAAAGATAATTATGTTTAGTGGGCTTAAAAAACAGAATTGAAAATATAATAGGCCAGGTGGTGGTAGCTCAGGCCTTTAATCCCAGCACTCAGGAGGCAGAGGTAGGCCGATCTCTGAGTTCAAGGCCATCCTGGTCTACAGAGTGAGTTCCAGGATAGCCATGTAGCAAGGGCTACACAGAGAAATCTGCCTTGAAAAACCAAAATAAATAAATAAATAAATAATAAAACAAAATAAAGAAAATATAAAAGGACAAGAAACTCAAAATAGATCCAATGACAGAGTCATCTTAATAATATAGTTTATTAAGGCCGGGCGTTGGTGGCGCACGCCTTTAATCCCAGCACTCGGGAGGCAGAGCCAGGCGGATCTCTGTGAGTTCAAGGCCAGCCTGGGCTACCAAGTGAGTCCCAGGAAAGGCGCAAAGCTACACAGAGAAACCCTGTCTCGAAAAACCAAAAAAAGAAAAAAAAAAAAATATAGTTATTAAGTTAGAACACAATAATGCTCAATTTCATACATCTGAAAAGAAAATGGAGAAACTAGAAAACAAACGTAGTAAAATTTCTGAGGACTAAACAGAAATAAAATCTGAACTAAGAATGAAGAAGAGGTAAGAGAACACAGGCGAGTCTCTTGATTGCACAGAGACTACCAGAAAGAATCAAAGGAAACATCCTGGGGGCTGGAGAGATGGCTTTTTGCTTAAGATTGCTTTCTGTTCTTACAGAGGACCTGGGTCCAGTACCCAGAACATCCAAGGCAGCACAAAACTGGCTGTAACTCCATTTCTAGGGATCTGACATCCTTTGCTGATTTTAGCAGGCACCAGGCACACACATGGTATACATACATGCAGGCAAAATGCTCATGCATTTAAAATAAATTGACATTTTTTTTAAAAGGTGGGCATTGGTTTCTGATATAAGTGGTGCATCAGGCCTATTCCATTAAATTTTTTGGCTATGAAACTGCAGTCAAAATGAAAATCTTAAAAAAAAAGTGAGCATTGTGGATTGTGGTACACACCTTTAATCCTATACTTAGGAAGTAGAGGCAAGGGGACCTGTATGAATTCAAGGGTAGGCTGGCATACATTGTGAGATCCTGGAGAGAGGAGGGGAATAGGGAGAGAAAGAGAAAGGGAGGGAGGAGGGACGGAGAAAAATCAGGATGAACGGTTTAGGATTTCTAGAAAGGACAAGATAGTGATCCTCTGATGAGGAAGTTGGATGAATCCCAAACAGCAAAATTTATAGTAGATCGGATCAACAAATGAACACGGGGTTAAAACACTGATATCAAAGCCAAAGAGTCTTAAAACCATTCAGAAGGAAATACCTTACAAATGACTGATGGCTGGCATGGTAGCATGAAATAAAAACAATGACAGTTATATGGTAACACAATACTCTAAATGTATCTAAATATATTCTTTTCAAAGTTGAATCAGAATGTTTTTCAGAGAAACAAAATGGAGAGTTTATCATCAGCAGAACTTCACTAAATGAATCTGAAGCAACTGTTTAAGGAAGTAAGAAAGCCTGAGATGTAATAAGGAATTATGAACAAAAGGTCCAGGCACTGGGTCTATCCAGACCAACTTGGACCACATTAACCAAACTGCAAAAGCAATAAAGTCAAGACAGAACTAGAATCTACCAGCAACAGAAATTAAGGAGGGGAGGTGATTAGGCTTATGTTCAAAAGGGCTTTTAATATGTAGATGGGGGAAACATTATTGATGAATTTCCTAACAATTTAATACAAAATGTCAAATATTCCAGGACAATCATTACGAAATTAGAGACCCAGGGCTTGAGAGATGGCTTAGCAGTTAAGAGCACTGGCTGTTTTTGCAGAGGACTCAGTTTTGATTCCTAGCAACCACATGGTGGTTTATAACAGTATTTTTGCCAAAATAGTGCCCCAAGTGAAGGAGTTCCTTCCTAAGCTGCATCCAAAGCACAGATGTGCTGGAAGGTGTCTATCACACAAAGAAGCAGATGCCCACTCACCACCTTTAGTTGAGGCCCAAGACTCTGTGGCTGCAGAGGAGGACAAACAGCCTTGACCACTGTGCCAGCATCGAGTGGGTAGAGGGGGAGAGTGTAGCAGGGTTCTTAAAAGTTCTTATTAATAAAATCAAACCTGAGGCCAGTTATTGGGGTGAACACTGGAAGATCAGAGAGACAGAACAAGCCACAGCTAACCTCACCGGGCCAACTTCTCAGCTGATCTTGTTTCCTCAGACTGGAAGCCACTGTGTCCTCATATCCAAATGGCTCTCAGCTGAACTGTGCTGCTCAAAACCTAAAAGCTTAACCAGCCAAATGCTTCTAGTTTCTGGTCCTCACGCCTTATATACCTTTCTGCTTTCTACCACTACTCCCTGGGATTAAAGGCTTGCTTTCTGGGATTAAAGGCATGAGTCACCATGCTTGGCTGTATCCTTGAACAGATGGATATCTGCCTCTGGAATGCTAGGATTAAAGGCATGTGCTACCACTGCCTATCCTCTATGTTTAATATTGTGGCTGTTCTGTCTCTGACCCCAGATAAGTTTATTAGGGTGCACAATATTTTGGGGAACACATTGTGTACCCTAATACACTTATCTGGGGTCAGAGAACAGAACAGCCACTAGATACAAAGGCTAGAAAATGGTGGCACTCACACCTTTGATCCTAGCACTCCAGAGGAAGAAATCCCTCTGGATCTCTGTGAGTTCAAGGCCACATTGGGAATGGCCAGGCATGGTGACACACGCCTTTAATCCCAGAAAGCGGGGGCCTTTAATCCCAGGGAGTGATGGCAGATAGCAGAAAGGCAAATAAGGCGTGAAGACCAGGAACTAGAAGCATTTGGTTGGTTAAGCTTTTAGGTTTTGAACAGTACGGTTCAGCTGAGAGCCATTCAGATATGAGGACAAAGAGGCTTCCAGTCTGAGGAAACAAGACCAGCTGAGAAGTTGGCCAGGTGAGGTTAGCTGTGGCTTGTTCTGTCTCTCTGATCTTCCAGTATTCACCCCAATAACTGGCTCCAGGTTTGATTTTATTAATAAGAACTTTTAAAGATTCCTGCTACACAATACCACCTCAGGAGAGCACTAAAAGAGATGATTGGAAAGGGGGAGGGTGCTTTTTGGGGTCAAGCAGAAACATGATGCAAGGGAAACTCCCATAAATCTACAAGGGTAACCCCAGCTAAGACACCTAGCAATAGTGGATACATAGCCTGAGCAGGCTATCTCCTGTGACCAGATGGTGATTACCCCAAGTGTCATCAGAGAGCCTTCATCCAGTAACTGATGGAAACAGATGCAGAGACCCACAGCCAAACATTAGGCTGAGCTTGGGGACTCCTGCTGAAGAGAGGGAGGGAGGATTGCAGGAGCAAAGAATTGTAGGGGTCAAGGACATCACACGAAACCCAACAGAATCAGCTACTCTGGTTCATAGGAGCTCACAGAATCTGAACCAACAACCAGGGAACCTGCATAGGACTGACTTAAGCCCTCTACATATATGTGACAGTTGTGTAGCTTGGTCTATTTGTGAGACTCCTTATAATGGGAGCAGGGGCTGTCCCTAATGCTTTCCCTGGCACTTAGGAATCTATTCCTCATACTGGGTTGCCTTGCCCAGCCTAAATACAAGGGGGAGGTGCTTAGTCTTACAGCAACATTATATGCTATGCTTTATTGATACCCAAGGGAGGCTTGCCTCTCTCTGAACAGAAACAGAGGAGTGGATTGGGGGTGGGGTGGGGTAGAAGGAGAGGAAGAAGAGGAAACTGAAGTCAGGATGTAAAATAAATAAATAAATTAATTAAATAAAAAAATATTGGAGACCGTACATAATTTTGAAAACAGCAAAGAGAATTACATGTAATTGGGCAGAGGTACACAGAAGATATCTGAATTAATATAAAACTCCAGTTAAATATCTTAAATACATGGACAGCTGCAGTTAACAAGTCAGAGAACAAAGACTAACCAGGTGCTTTAATAAGTGAAAGTCTACAAATAGAAAGTTATTTCTAATTAAAGCTCAACAATTAAGAAATGGGTGTGCTGGGGGCAGGGATAGGAATTTCCAACTTCATGTTTGCCACAGACATAACTGAAATAAATAGAAACTAAAAAGTTGAAAGTAAATAAAATTTTAAAAATATATAAATAAATATCAAACAAAGTATGTAGCTATTTTAATGAAAATAGAACATAATTGTAAGGGGTACGATTTACAGATAGAATCCTAACATTTTCATAAAAGACGGTTGTATAATTTCAAGCCTTAATGTATCTAAAAGCATTGTTTCAAAATATACAAACAATACTAAAGAAAGGAAACCCCAAGAGAGATATTAGAATGTTTCTATGAATACTGATGGTTTAAGAACATAAAGACATTACTATGAATGGAGAGGAACTGAAGCCCTAATGTCCTCAACCTTGTTAACTACATGGAAAAGTACCTGGCTGGCATGGCAAATATATATATATATATATATATATATATATATATATATATATATATATATGCTAATATAAATAAATATCTTTGTATCTTTGGAGCTTGAAGGACTTTTGAAAACACATAAGAGGGAAACAATTGATAAATGTGGTGGTCTGATTAAGAATGACCCCATAGGCTCATATTTGAATGGTTAGTCCCCAGTTGGTGAACTGTTCATCTGTGAAGGATTAGGAGGTGTGGCCTTGTTGCAGAGGTGTGTCACTGGGGTCAGGCATGGAGTCTTCAAAGTTCAGGACATTCCAAGTTAGCTTTCTCTCTGATGCCTGTGGACCAGCATGTAAGCTTTTAGCTACTCTGCAGTGCCATTCCATTCCTGCTGTCTGCTTCTATGCCACCTACTGTGATGGTCACGGACTCCAAACCTCTAAGACTGTAAGCCTCAGATAAACTCTCCTATAAGTTGCCTTGGTCATGGTGTCTTAGCACAGTAATAGAAAAGTAACTAAGACAATAAGTTTCCATGAAAATTAAGAGCTCCTTTCTATTTCCTTATAGAGTAGAAAAGGCAGGCCACATGTTTGAGAGAGTAGTTTTATAACATATAAGTTAATAAAGTATTAGTAACCAAGAGATCAATGCATGTCTCTAAGCAAAATACAAATAATCCAATGGGAAAATAAGTGAAAGATACAGAAGCACATTTCACTGAGAAAAATAAGTGACTATTGAATGCATAAATATATGCTCAACTGGTTATCTGAGGCAGGGAGGGCAAATTGCAGGTTTACGGCATTTGGGGATATAAATGACTCCATCATGGTTGATTTCAAGCTTCCAACCTCCATCAGTGAACATGGCATTGAGAAGAGACAAGTTCTCATGAGCCAGTGTCTATGGGTCCCAGCATACCACTATGTTAGTCATTAGTAACTAGGGGAATTCAAATTAAACCATACTGGCATAGCAATTATTATACCAACCAGATGGATAAAAATTCAAAATGAAAGAAAGCCAAGGATCAGCAAGGGGTGAATGGTAATTCTGCTCCATTCTTCATGGGAATACAAATTAGTTAAAAATACTTTCAGTCACAATTAGGCATTTACTTATAAAGCTGAACATACAATTATCATTCACCCTGGAATACTATTTCTCATAGGTAACAGTTACACATGTTGAGAAAGTTATATGTATCAGAATGTTCTCAGGAGCATGATTCAGAGAATAATACAGAAATAATAAGACTTCCCATTAAATACAGAATGGATAGCTGCATGGTGGTAATTCCTGCAATGAGGAATAAAGACGGAAAAAGATACTAACTAGCTACAAATCAACCTCTTAAACAGGCAAAACTAAACAAACAGGGAGTAGATATGCAAGTAATAAAATTATCAATAAAACGGTAGACACTAAATCCAAGAAAGGAGCGCACTCTGTGAGCAAGGGCAGTGGATGCAATCTGAAGAGGGGTATTGTGGTCCTTCATAGGTATTAGTAATGCTTCATTTTGTTTTTTAAAAATATTTATTTTTTCTTATGTGTTATATATGCATGTGCAGTGTACATGTGGGTGTGGTTGCCCATGAGGTCAGAAAGGGCATTAGGTCCCCTATGGTTGGAGTTACAGGTTGTGCTAGTCACCTGGGTGGTAGGAACAGGTCCTGGGTCTTCTGCAAGAGCAGCAAGCACTCTCTTAACTACTGAGTTATCTCTCCAGTACCAAGAATATTTTATTTCTTATGTGCCAGATGCATTTTTTTCAAAAGCCCAAATACAAATTTGAGAACATATTGATAATTTAAGGGAAATTACAGTAATAAATAAAAGCATTATGACAGAAAGAATCCATATCTAAAACATAAATATTTAGGTGCCCTAGAGTTAGCTCAGTTGGTAACGTGCTTCCTGTGCACTCTATGGCTCAAGTTCCCTCCCAGCACCCATGTGAGGAGCCAGGTGGAGTGGCGCGCATGCGTCATCCTTCTCTGGAAAGGTGACCAGAAGAGGCGCTCAGTAGTGCAGGTCCCAGTGTGAATCTCTGTGAACACTCCTCTCCTCCCACCCCCAAAAGATGGATAGCTCTCTAGGAAAGATACCTGATGTTGACTTCTGACCTCCACATGCAAGTGCACACACACATGCACTCACACGCCAGTTGATATGTACTCTGCCCCTCCCAAATAAGTAAATAAAGATAATTAAATATTTGAATCTTGTTCTATAGTACCTAGGTCAACAGATCTTAAGCAGTCTTACGCACAGTTGAAAAGGTTACTTTCGCCCACTGGTATCAAAATTGGAAAATACTGAATCTTGAGATGTTTACATTTAATATCTCTTCTTTCAAAATAAAAAATAAAGAAAATTGATTTTAGAGAGGTAGTTTAGGCTCTTATTAAAAGGGATGTTATGAGATCCCACATAAAGCTACAAAGAGGGAGAACATGAATTGATTATATTGCCAGGCAACTTAGGAGAAGAGAGAATGTAATAACCTAAACTTTATACAACAGAACACCACACTGGGAGCCGGAGGGCTGGTTCAGTGGGTAATGGTGCTTGCTGCATGAGCCTGGGGATCGGAGTCTGTTCCCAGGAACCTACATACAGGCTGGTGGAGAGAAACAACTCCACAGCATGGTCCTCTGGCCTCCACATGCACATTGGGTCACATGCCCTCTCACCTCCAAATATCCCCTCACACAAACGCTGATAAATATTTAAAAACTAACAAAACCACTGGATAATTTTATGTAAACCTCTTACAAGTATATTACTTCAAAATACAGGGCCACTGAGAGTTCAAAAAGAGAGCACTGCCCAACACATACAAGGTCCTGCTTCAATCTCCAATGCTACAGGAAACAATAGCAAAAATTTGAAACTATTAAATACTGGCAACTTTTGCTTTAAAAGTAACTATTTTATTAAAAGTTTTATTTTTAATATTTTGGTAATTTCTACAATTTCTCATAATTAGGTTAAAGTTACATGGCATTGTGGTGATATATTATGTCTCCCAATATATAGTGCACCCTAATAAAGCTTATCTGAGGATCAGAGGAAAAGCCAGCCACTACATTAAACACAGAAGTCAGACAATGGTAGCACACATCTTTAATCCTATCACTCGGGAGGCAGGGATCTGTCTGGATCTCTGTGAGTTCGAGGCCAAAATGGGAACAGAGCCAGGCATGGTGGCACACGACTTAAATTCCAACACTAGTTAACCATAAAGGTCTGGAGGTCTGTACAGACAGACAGGAAGTGATATCACTGGGTGGAGTGAGGAAGTGGGGTGCAGAACAGAAAGGCATACAGGTGTGAGTTTACAGGAAGTAGCTCTCTTTGGCTGAGGATTTCCAAGTGGTAAGAACATGGCTGGCTTCTTTCTACTTTTCTGATCTCTCAGTTTTTTACCCCAATATCTGGCTCTGGGCTTTTATTAATAAGACCCTTTAGCAATTTGTCTTACATGGCGTAGCCACAGCTGCTGAAAAATGCACACATATAAACAAATTCCTAAGTGTTGTTGCTTTCTTAGGTGCTATGTGCTCCTTGATGGTCTCCTCAGTGCTGGGTGGGTCCTCCAGCCTTCTGTGAGCTGGTTTAAATGAGCAGATATTGGGGAAATGTCAAGGGCTCTTTAGAGCCGAGCAAAGAAAATATCACATTTTCTGTTAGAATTTTCTTTTCTAAAACTAGTTTCATTTTTATTGGTAGGTTAAAGAACATAATAAGCCTTATATGCTCAAATATTCATAAATAGCTCAAATTTGTTTTGTATTCTCTTGAAGGCTGAATGGGTTATAGATATAAACACTCATTACTTATAATTGAAGAATTTCTACAAAGCTATAAAATATCTGCTTCAATTCATTCTAGTTTATACTTTGGCACACATACACACACACACACACACACACACACACACACACACACACACTATGGTTTTTGAAGGTTAGTCATAACTAAAGATAGTATACTGTGGACACTTTCCACATAGAGATGTTCAGCTTGCTTCCTGCAAAGTACTGAGTATCATGTTTTGCAATTAAGAGCTCTTCTAGAAGAGCCCAGTTTAGTGCTCCTTACACTGAAAGAAACAAAACAGAACAAAACAAATTCAAGCTTGGTTTCTTCTCATTGGTCATCATGGGTCTCGTGTAACAATTCATTAACGTGTCTACTGCTATACTGCCCCAAGTTCTCTAATCAAAGAACAAAACTCATCCCGGGAATCGCCTCCTTCCACCTCCACAAAACAAATTAGCAAGCTCAAAAGCAGAAAGAAAAAACCAGTGCCATCAATTAAATGTTAAATAGTTCCAGGCCTGAATGGCTGAATGGAACAATGGTGACCAACGACCCAATTAATTCTGGGCCTGTGCTTTCTTTTCCATCTCCAAGCTCTCTGGATAAAGGCAGGCTCACAACTTCCACACCACCCTCTTCACGACACAACGTCCTATCATTGAATAACAGAAGACAAACACTGACCCAGTTTAGACGTGCAGATGAAAAGAAAATGAAAACAGGATGCACGACAGTGGCAAGGAAACCATGGTAACTAGAGAGGGCTGTTTGCTTACTTTATTTTGGTCAGAATAATCAGCAAGCTGAGCCTTTAGCTCTGAGATCTCAGCTTCTAGCAGATGGATCACTTCTTCATAGTCCATTTCCATCCCATGCGCCTGCCTCTGTGCAGCTTCAGCAAGATGGATCCGGCTTCGAAGAGCTCGTGTTTCTTCAGCTACAGCTTTGGCTTCCTAAGGAAGTTAAAAGTTAATGTCAAGTGAAGAAAATGCAAAACATATGTCTGCAGTCTATACAAAGTATTTTTCTCATTTTGGCAGTTGTGCTTCCAAAGCTTAACATGTCTCTGTGCTTTATCTTCCACCTAAAAACTAGTGAGCACGTTATCTCATTATATGAACTAGCTGCCCTGCCTTTTGTTGGTTTCCTGAAAATTTTTTTTGTATATTTTTTTTTTCTGTATAAAGATTCTGTATGAATCTTTAGCATCACCTATCTAGCATCACTTTTGGAAAAATGAAGGAAGGTAAAGAAAACTGAAAATCCAAAATAGATGAGTAGGAACTGATTCAAAAGGTAAAAAAGTAAGCTACAGAAGAACAAGTAGGTGGAGGGGCTGGTGTTCTCAGAAGGCTCCTGCAGCTTCATCAGATGCTGGGCTGGGGGTGGGGGCTTATAGTGCGGCAGGGCTTCGACCGAGCACCAGAGGCAAAGCTTTCTTCCTGGACATCAGACTGTTACTTCTTGTTTTGGTAGTAGCATAATATCTAATTGTTTATCTGTTGGATACAATGTTCAAGACACAATTACTAAATATACAATGTGTGCTTCATCTGTCTTTGCTCATTCAATTTTTGGAATAATGTCCAGATAAATGGATTAAAAACTATTTACACATAAGCAATGAGAGACCTAGAGAATAAACAAGGTGATCAAATGCATATAGACACCAAATTTTGAGCCCAGGCAGGTCTGCTTGGCTTTAATACTAATGATCTCTTTTCATCACTTTACTGTCTTTGGATGACAGAATAAACAAAACAAACAAACAAAAACGCTTCAAATACTGGCTATACTTTCCACTTTGGAAGGTTAGGGTGGCAAAAGCCATTTGCTCTCTCAAAATGTACCTTGGTGCTAGGTCACAGTCCCCTAGGACACCTGTATAATTTAACATGACAAGTATTATAGCATAAAATTCTTCTTTAGAGGGTGCAGGAATCTCTCTTCTCTGTAATGGAACTTTCTGCTCCAATTGCTATAGCTAATATTAAACTATGGCTATTTTGATGTTCTTGAAGCTGTTATGGAGCATTTGCTTTTGTTGGAGCATGAAGTACTGAGAGAAGGAGAGCGTGTGGGGTAGTCGCAAGGGCCCGTTTTCATTCAGCATCAAATAATTGCTTATTATATGTCAATCTCTGGAATATGCATGCATTGTATATATGGAAAACTCTCACCCTTCAAAATCTGCATTCTAGTTTGGGGAGATAGACAGTTGCTTAGGCATGAGTTATGATCTCCATGAGAAGAATTGACTAGAGACCTGCAAAAGGGACCATGCCATGATTTCCTGAAGAGAAGATTTTTGGGCAAAAGGAGCACATGTGCAGAGGTCCTGGGATTGGATTGGGCTTTGTATCTTGGGGGAACATCAAGGCAGTCAGTGAGACAGAAGCAGTGAGCAGTATGGGAAAGACAGGGAAGTGGGAAGATACCAGGGCAGACGTAACAGTGAGTGTGGAGACAGGATGAGCTGGAGAGGCAGGCCATTTGAAAGAGCTTGATTTCCCTTAGAGCGAGGTTGGAAGTGACCAGAGGGCTTTTGAGTAGAGAAGTGATATGAACTGGCTTAGGTTTTCAGGGGGTGCATTTCACTACTCAGTTAAGAACAGACTGTATGGAAGGACACAGGTGGGTGCAGGAAGAGGGGGGAAGGGAACAGGTAAAGCCAACTGTGGTTGGCCAGGGTGGCTGTAGGAGAGAAGACAGATGAAGCAGGTAGAGCTCCAGTAGTTTGAGAGTAGAGCAACAGACTAGGTCATCAACATGAAGTTAGCATCTACTTCATACAGGCGACTGTGGAATATCATGTCAATACAGTATAAAGGGGTAAATAATACTTTTTCTGGCTCAGGCTAGAGCATAAGGTGTGATGTAGATAAATGGTGTAAGGAGTGTTAGATAAAACAATCAAATCAATGTGGACAAATGAGCAAGAGGGAATGTGGCCTGTGAGAAATGACATCAGGCGGGTTTTGACTGAGGTAGAGGGATCCTACTGGAAGACAACTTTTTGTTGGCTTGTTTGTTTTTAGAAGAGACATATAAACAAATGAATTAATCAACTTACTTTTAAAAGGTAAACCTGGCAGCTGGGTGTAAAATGGAGTGGTATGAGAAGTCAACTGCCCTCTCTACCTGTCACTCAAAGATTTTATCCCTTTGTATCTGAAAGCACTTGTCTTATACTAGAAGGGTGCCTTTGGACATGTGATGAGAAAGGGGGATGTACCTACTGCCCAGCACCTGTCAGTCCAGCCGGGTGACCAGGAAAGTTCCTAGTGACACACCTGGGTCAACTTCACACCAGACTGCTGCTGCACACACAGGAGGTAACAGTTCACTATAAGAGCCCTGTCCTAAAGGTTTTATGTGTCAAGCCAGCTAACTGCATATGGTAGTATAAGGTATGTCTAGAATTATCCTCATTTCAAAGACAGGGCACCAAAGCACAGAAAGCTTAGTGGCAGGCCTGGGATTTGAACTCACACAGTTTAGTTAATAGAGATTACGCTCTTGGTTGCTAGTCCACACTATCTGGTCAACTACAGGAAATGTTATAAAAATCCTTTCTAGGTACCAGTTATCACCAGCACCAGCCCTGCACTAACTTAGGATGTGGTTATAACAACAGACTCTCAAACACATTTGAGGACACTGCACTGCTCCCCATTTTCTATTCAATCAAAAAAAAAAAAAAAAAAAAAGCCTCTGAAGTGAGAGAGGAAGGGCAGGAAAATCACCCCAGCTGCAGTGAAGAATCACTAATTTGACGATCTGTCCTCTTCACACTCGCGTCGTGCAGCTTTTATTCCTCTATAAAAACAGCACTTTTATTTTTGCTCAAAGAACGCTGGTTAATTAAATGAAGAATCTGGATGGGATTTATGCAGCTTTTGCAGCGCAGCGACGGTAATACGGTGTGAAATACGGCTGGGTGGTAAGAGATGCAGAGGTTTTGATGCTGAATAAATTCATACCATTTCTTTTGTAAATGTATAACTGTCAGGCTGGTGAATGTGACCCCTTAGCAGGGTTCTAGCCCAGTTCCCACTGAATGGCTGCTTAAAAGATTAGTGCACCGAAAGGATGCCTTTTAGAGAAAGCAGGAAAGAAAAGATAACCGCAGTGGGCCGGATTTAGCCAGAGAGGATCACAACAATCCATTTTCTCTTTTCCTCCCAGGCTGTCTTCTAATAAATAACTGCAAAGCCTCCTATGTCAGTAACAGCTGAGCTGGAATTCTCTCAGTGCCTCGCCATCAACCTGAAATCCCAGTCAGGACAAATACAGTAGCCTTTTACTGATACACTTTGTGTGAGCTAGAGGTAAATGGAGATTACAAAGGTAGATCTTAAAAGAAAAACAAAGACAAAAGAGCAGGCCAGGAAACCCAGCTAAAACATGCTTTTAAGTATTAATTAGTATAATCCTGAAGTGTGAAGTACAATCAGAATTTTTCTAGGGGCAATAATGAGAAAATGCCTTCAGTTCACAGTGCCTCTTTGTTAAACAAACGTTTGCCTCCCCACAACTTTGCAGTGAATCTTTAGGAAAGATGAGACCAAATTCTTCTTTGAAAATACAATTCAAGCTGATGATAATCTTTGTAGGCCTTAGCTAAAGGCCACTGTGCTGTATGTTTTCACACCTGTAGCATTTTTGCCCACAAAGTAACATGATCTACAACAAAACAAACAATAACACTTGCTTAGTACAAAAGCATATGCTTTGGATGGGTCCTAGCTAGGTCAGTATCTTAGATCTGAGATCTACTTTCTATCATTTTCTGCCTACATAATTCTCTAAGACTCAGCATGTTCATCTATATAGTGAGCTCTAACAATTACAAGACCATAATAACTTTCACAAGAAGGTTAAAGAAATTATTACCATCCTTGTTACAGTTTTTCCTTTGTTTCTTTGTACTATTTCAGGAAAAAATGTACATATCATGTATGCCATTATACAGCCTGACAAGCTAATTTATTAAGTAAGGGCTTTCTTGAAGTACTCAACTGGTAATACTAGCTGTCTGGAAATGTAATTTGCACATGTCTTTTTTAATGATAAAAAAATTACATGAAACTATCCTCTCTCTAGGTATGAGTGCTAACAGCTCTCTAAAGTAGGAGAAGCATTAATTGCTGTTGCAAACGTGCAATTAGCTCAGAAGTCCACAACACTTACAAGCTCTATAACTTATAAGCTAATCAGTAAATCTTTCAAATGTCAGTGGCTGACAGGGGAAAGCAGCAGATTGCAAGGAGATATGTCTTCAGTAAGTTATGCTACCACCAAGCCCCGAGAACGCTTCTCTTATCAGCTTCCGACATTTGCTCACTGGAAAGCCTTTCTGAGTCTTGGGGCCCATTTACAGTTTTCAAAAAAAAAAAAAAAAAAAAAAAAAAAAAATTAAGGTTTACTGCAGGAAGAAGGCTGTTCGGTGAATGAGAATTGTTTAAAAACAAGTTATGGCCAGTCTCCTTAATTTGTGTATCTGACTTACTTTTTAGTTGTCTGAAAGGATGATCTCAAAGTGCTTTGCAGATATATTCATGAATGAATGGACAACACACCCCAATAAACATGAATGAATTTAGAGAAGACTTTAAATTCACAAAACACTTTTGGAGACACCCTCTTGCTATGTAACCCAAGCTGGACTTGAAACTCAGTGTAGAACAGGCTAGTCTCAAACTTGAGTTGATACTCCTGCCTCAGCATCTGAAATGCTAGGACTAGAGGCATGTAAGACCAAGACCAGCTCACAGAAAACTTATTACCTGTCTCTACGCCCCCACCTTTCTTCCTATCTTCATGGGCAATCCAGGTCTAAGGACTGTAGCACCTTACTTGATCAGCCATTAAACACTTGTGAGATCTTTATGATGCAGTTTGCAGCCATTTCTTAATTCCTTTTGTATCCTCTCATCAGATTTGTGTTTTTACCATCTTGTGCACGGGATGAAACTCCTAAGGGACTTGCCTCCTGTGTCTGTCATTGTAATGTGCTCTCCACATTGCTGAAGGATCAGTTTATCAGTCAGCAGTCAGGTTCCAGCTTCAGTAACAAATATGGTCCACAGTAAAATATATCCTCCCTCTCCATATTTCAAAGTCTCCACTAGCAGCATCCAAGTGAGCTTCTAGCTTTAGTATATTAAACTGTCTTCCATGATGACACACATAAAGATTCACACATATGCCTAATACACATCTACATAAGAAATTAAAAGTATCATTTTATGGTATTTATCAAGCAAATGAGATTATATAAAATCTAAATAAAATGAAGCAAATGTCAAAGTTAAAAGAAATGTTATACTTCACTGTTTGACAATTATGTTATTTTTGCATTAAAGATTTAAAATTACAAATATTTGTTTATATTCCCTTTTCAACATGTATTAATACAGTAAATGCTGTCAAGGATGATAAAATCTTAAAGGTTTGTTCCAACCCCACCTAATCCTTATTCTACAATGTAGGAAGCAACACTTCTTTTGTTTTGTAAAGCGTATAAGATTGATAATTTGTAAGTTCAGAAAACAGGGTTTAGTGTATATGAAAAAATAAAATCTTCACTGTTCAAAGAAAGAATCACTTAAACTTTCTGGAGGAAAATTAGGTCAATCATATTATAATTAGCTCTAATTAACCTTCCTAGGGTTGCCAACTTCTTTACCTGTAGCTACCCCACTCTAAGAGGTACAAAACCCATTTCTGCCTTTGGACAGCAAAGAAAATACTTTCCAATCTCCTTCACAAAGAGGAGTTCCTAGTCAAGGACAGGTATGTAAGTACATAACTCAGGTAAGTTGTACCAAGTGATAATCTTTAATATATATATATATATATATATATATATATATATATATATATTACACACACACACACACACACATATAATGTTAACTAGTTTAAACCATGTTTTAACATCAGAATGGTTTAACCCTGAACATGTATTTTTTTTTAGTGTACTGAAAGTTGACAAATAAAAATCTACGTGCCCATTTAGTTACAAATGTGCTCAAGGAGAATATTTATAATACTGAAAACCTTTCATAAGAGTTTAAACTCTTTTTATAGACACAATGCAGCTCAGTGGCTACATCTTTAGATAATAACCATGGAGAATTCTTCCAAACTTTAGGGTTTAAGTGGCTCTCTGTCATTAAAAGAGAAGTACATTCACTTCAAATTAAGTCTGAAATACAAATTTTATTAAACTTTTTTTTGGTGTGTGTGTGTGTGTGTGTGTGTGTGTGTGTGTGTGTGTGTGTGAGAGAGAGAGAGAGAGAGAGAGAGAGAGAGAGAGAGAGAGAGACAGAGAGAGAGACAGAGAGAGAGACAGAGAGACAGAGAGAGAGAGAATGAGAATCTTGTTTAAGATCTTGAAGTTCAGAAGGGAGGTACAATGTAGGACACAGCCTAAGGATGTAATTCACATATAAATAATTATAATATCTTATTCTAGTCAATGAGGTAAATAAAATAGTCACTTGCCTAGCAAATAATTATTGAAAAAGTACTGTAAAGATGGAATAGGTGAAACAAACTTTAGGCTATGTAAAAATGAGTCTATAACTAAGGGTGATACCACAAAAAAACAATAAATGTTTGCTACAGGAAACCACTTGGGGGAAAAGTGTATACTCTCATCTTCCACTACATGCTGACAGAATATTTTCAGCATTAAATAAAGGTAGGATGGGGATCTGGGTAAATATGCATCTGATATATGGCCAGGAATACAGTTCTTCAAAGATTTTAAAAAGAAAAAGATAGTAACATTAAAGTGACAGTACAAAACCACTAATGTTCATGCAACGAGAGAAGGGATGTTTGCACAGGTTAAAATGGGTTGGGAGAAATAAGAGTCAATATCTAGGCTGGGCGATGGGGGCACACACCTTTAATCCCAGCACTCGGGAGGCAGAGGCAGACGGATCTCTGTGAGTTCGAGGCCAGCCTGGTCTATAAGAGTGAGTTCCAGGACTGCTTCACAGAGAAGCCCTGTCTCAAAAAAACCAAACCAAACCAAACCAAACCAAACCAAAAGCAAACAATAAAAAAAGAGTCGGTACCTACCATATAAAGGGATCTCATATACTATGTGGGGAAATGGGATGAGGCAGGTCTTAAGAGTATGAGAGAAAAAGATAAAAAGGCACGAAAGGAGAAGCCAGTTAGACAAAGGCTCTGTGGAGACCAGTAGAGTGTCATTTCTGCCACATCAGCAAGTGCAAGTGAGATGGAGCATGTGTGAGAAGGAGTAATTGCCTGGAAAGAAAAGAGTCCCATGAGAACATCCAAGGGTGTGACCCATGACCTAAGGGTCTTTCTAGTTTTTAATGGTTCTATCGCTCATTTAAATCTTTACTCTGAACACCAGGCTTACACTCAACATAGGGAACTCTGAGTAGATACTGCAACCATATCGTAGCCATAGCAACACTTGAGTTTGCTGAAGCTTGTCTACAGTGCTGCATTCACTTCAAGTGAATCACCAAGTGCAAGTGCTGCCTTTAACACTCAAGAACTACAATGGAGATCTCGTTAGTCTCCAACTCAGGCATAGACAATCTCTCCCAATGTACATTTTTAAAATAGAATAATTTACTTATGTGGGGTCAGCCAAGACTAGATGAGTCTTTTTGTAGCTCTTCAATATTTTGTGAATAAATCATTAGTACCATGTCATGAGTCCCACATGACACTAGGAGTACTGAAGGTGTTTCTCACACACCGAACAGCCAAGATAAGACTTTTATAGTACCAACCACCTTATCACTACTTCCTCCTTGGATCAAATGTTCTCGTTTGTCAGTCCAACTATTATATATTGCTCCGATATTTTAAAAAAATGTTTGGCATCTACACAGATGTCTAAAGTGGAACCTAAAAGGTGCTCCATCAGCAAATGATTATGGATTTTTAGAGGTATGTATTTGTTTGTTCTTAGATAAATAAAGAAAATTATGGAGGGTGAGGCTACAAAACCACTTGGTTTTGTATACAAATACGTCTCCAACAACCCACCAGCTTCAAGGTCCCTACTAGGAAAAGTTCACTAGAAAGTGATGGTTTTGCTCTATTTTACTCTTTTTTTCTCCCTACAGTGCTAAAGGCTGTATGTTTAGCCTTCATGGTACCTTCCTATAAAACCCATATTTAATACATGATTTAAAAGGACTCTGTCAGTTCTCTCTTGCAAGTTACTATAGGCATGTGCAAAGTGATGGCTGGAGGATGGCATGTTGTCCCTTGCTGAGCCAGACCATAAAAGACGTATTGTATGGAATGCTCTCTTCACCAGTTTCCCATAGGGAAACCTCCTACAGGTAATGGTATAACCAAATTAACTGCAGGTCTCCATACCATCACTTTCTGTCCAAGTTCCTCCAACACTGAAAATGGTCTCTAATAAAGTCAGCACAATTAAAATAAGTTTATAGTACAGACAAGACAGAAAAAAAAAATGTCTCTTGGAGTCCTTGAGACACCAAGATCTTCTCTAATGGAAATTCTGAGGTAGATGCTTGTATTAGTCATTCCTGCTATAAACTAACTGAGTGGGGTAACTTGTAAAGAAAGGTTTAGTTAGTTCCCAACAGCATGATGATGACTGACAGGTCACTTGGCTGTGTTACATCATGGTGGATGGTGTTATGGTGGAAGTACAAGTGACATGGCGCATGTGTGAGAAGGAGCAATTGCACGGAGAGGAAAGGGTCCCGGGAGAACATCCAAGGGTGTGTGACCCATGACCTAAGGGTCTTTCTAGTTTTTAATGGTTCTATCGCCTGTTTGTATCTTTACCCTGAACACCGGCCTTCCAACAGGAAACTGAGGAGATACTTCATCCATATTGTAGCCATAGCAACACTTGAGTTGTTAAAGCTTGCCTGGAGTGCTGCATTCACTTCAAGTGAATCACCAGGTATAAACAGGACAATGACTGGGACTCTGGGAAAGCACGTCTCCTGCTCCTTTTGTCAAGTAAGCTTTCCTCACCTTAGGCAGTGTCTAGGACAGTCTAATGGTAGGGAAAAGAGAAGTCATTTTCTGATCATAAAAAAAAGAGAATTAATGCTGAAAAATATATCCAAGTTTACTTGTTTCATAAGCTTCTTGAATCACAAATGCCCCCCCCCCCCCCCCCCCCCCCCGAGACAGGGTTTCTCTGTATAGTTTTGGTACCTGTCCTGGATCTCGTTTGTAGACCAGGCTGCCCTCGAAGTCACAGAGATCCGCCTGGCTCTGCCTCCCGAGTGTTGGGATTAAAGGCGTGCACCTGCACCACCACCACCACCACCACCACCCAGCCTTAAATGCCTTTCTAAGGTTAGTACTGAGTCACAATTATAATACCACACAGCGATCTCATGTTCATAAAATCTCACCTAGTAGTCACATCCTGAATGCTAGCAGTAGAAAATCACAACCAGGAAGGCAACGTTGAAACAGTCCACCGACATCTTAGAGAAAACTAGTTTTATAATGCTCTCATCAACAAAAAAGAGCAGCCTGTAGATTGCTACAACATTCCAGATGGATCCAAGAGTTAAGATTAGTGAAAATAGATGATGAAAAGCGGCTTGCTATATGGTTCCATGTGTATAGGATTTCCAAATGACAAAACGTGGAGTGGACAATAGATTAGCAGTTGTCAGGTATGAGGAGAGTGTGAGGTAGGAGGTGGCCACGGCCCCAAAAGAGCAGCACGAGGCATCTCTCTGTAAAAGGTCTTTAGAGGGAAGCAGAAGTTATCAGTCTAAGAGGAGGAACATTTTACTATACCATGTTTTTGGAAGAGGAAGGATTGATACAACGAACATCTGTATTTTTCTTATTTTCTTCCCTCCAATGATGAGATGGTATTTTAGAATAACTACTAGTACTGCTACAGAAAACTATTAAAAGTTCAAATTACCAAAAGCTAAGGCGATATCCGGAGGTCACCCACATGTAAAAATTAGAGGTGTCCTTGTTTCTTTAAAGCCACAAGGAAACACTCCTGAGAAGTGTGGGACTGGGACCATGCTCTTTTTTGGTTGTGAGCCTAGCCTTTAACGGCTGAGCCATCTCTCCAGCCTGGGACTACGCTCTTTTTAGAGATCGGTAACTTGTTTTCAAAGTTGTCAGTCTTGCCTCATCCACACACCCAGAGAGAGCTGCCAGCAGTGTGTGCTGTGGACAAGTCCACGCCAGAGAATCCTGAACTTACTCGACCTCCTATTTCCTGCCCCTCTGAAGTCGTCAGCCCAAACTCGGCACAGGTGAGACAACTACAAGTGGACCAGGTATCTGATCCTAGCCAAGCTGCAAATAAACAACTTCCCGTGTTCCATCAGGGCAAAGACCGGTTCAGACAAGCCAAGTATTTTGGCGTTGGAGTATTCACCAATTCATGTTGCCCGAGGTCATAACACTACCTTGGAAGGACATTTAAAAACAGCTTGAGTGTGAGGGTGGGTTTTAGAAAGTTGTTGATCAAAGGAAGATGCTACAGGACCGCCTCATGCCTGTTAGAAGTTGTTAGAACTTGAAGGAAAGAAAAAAATGACAAGTAAAACTTCATGGGAAACTGTCCTCATAATTTAAACAGCAGGGCTGGGCTATTCTGTAGGGCATGAAAAAAAAAAAAAAAAAAAAAAGGCCGGGTTTCAGAAACCAGTCAATTCATTACAGAAGCAAGAGTATGAAGTGTCATGGTGATCCCTGGTTGAAGAAAAACAAGGGGCCAGACCCTTTCAGTGAAAAAGGACGCCGATGCCTAAAGCTTGTTCTTCTATCTTTTCTTTCTCTGCCTTTTGCCCACTACTCCTCTCTTCCCCTTAGTTACTCGCTGATTTCTTTTTAGGTCACTACACTAAAGGTAAATCCGCTTCCGTAATTTAAAACAGCTGAAGAACTTTTGAAAGGAGAAACCACGATGCTTTTAGGACTGGTTCATCATTTTACAAGATACAGTCTCAAAATGAATTAATAAAGGGACCTTCCCCATGAACTATTGGTCAGCGAGACCCCAGAGCTCCCTGCCCCCCAAACACCACATGCTACTGCCGTTGGCCTTGCTTCCCTACCATAACTAGTTTGTAAGATGCTATGGCTGAAGACATAACACACTTTGCTTGTAGGACACAGAGAAACCCAGCTGAGCTGACCTAGAAACTTCCCCCTGGCTAGTTTCCATAGTGCTGAGAGGTGCCATGCAGGCGACTGAGGGAGAAGAGCATCAGAGGACTTCCCCAGTAGTAGTGGACCCTGTCTGCCACAACCCCACCTTCCGGACACTATGTGTCTGCTGGTGCGGCAGCAGCATGACGGTTATGGGCACAGCCGCCCACTTTCTGACTGGATGGGAGGCCCACTGTACAGGAAGAATTGGTGTAACTTTGGTAAAACAAACAGACAAAACAAAACATGGCTGGGGAGGCCATAGGCCTTAGGAGGGAGCTTACTAATGTTGTTCTGTTAAACGCACACGGTGTCAGATGCCTGCTAAATATCTGTTTCAATGCACAGATTAGTGCTGCTTTCATCCCTGGTTAGAGAATCTCCTTTTCCCGGGGAGCAGCAGTCATTGTAGAGCCTTGTATCTGACCCAAGAGCTGAGACTCAGTGACTGCTGAGTGAGTGCTCAGCCCTAAAGTCAGCATCTCTATCAACCCCTTCGAGGCTCCGGGAATATCTGCTGAGGAGGCAGAGCACAGCGAATGTCAGAGACCAAGGATGGGAAAGTGCTGTGACATGCTGTCCTCAGAACACGACATGGCCACTGTACTCATGAACTCACAGCAGCTACAGTTACCCAAGGTCCCCGGGATTCAGGCATGCATGGGGGAGGGGCTCACAAGGCACTGTCCTAGCTAAGGAGCTATTCCCAACTGATGGCTGCGGAGGGAGGTGGAGTCACTATCTTCAGGGGTGCATTCACTGGCAGGTGGAGGACCCCACAACCACCAAGCATGCAGGCGTCACTAATTGGACTCAGAAGGTTATAAAAATAGAAAGAGAGAGAGAGAGAGAGAGAGAGAGAGAGAGAGAGAGAGAGAGAGAGAGAGAGGACACATTAAGGTGGGATGGGGAAGTATAAAGGGTAAGGGGAGAGACGACGGAGTGGGAGTGGAGTTGGGGGTGGAAATGATCACAATACATTACACACATGTAGGATACTGTCAAAGAATATATCAAGATATTAAGAAGAATACAATTAGGATATTCTACTGATGAAGAATAAACTGACTAGCAATATGACCAGGACAGAAAAAGAGACTGAGCATGAAGATTTTACAAAGATATTTGGAGTACAATATTTTTTTTAATATATAAAAACTGAGCAATAGTGAAACATATTTTTGTAAGTGCACCATGAGTTTGCTAGAAAGTTTTTTTTTTTTTTTTTTTAAATAACCAGCAAAGAACGAATGGGATTCGTCGTTAACTCAGAAGGAAATGCCCCACATCTGTAACCCTGGCAGCGGGAGAACCTATTTGGTTTATGCAACAAAGGAAACCATTTTTTTTTAAATTAAGCTGGTAATTTCAGTTATGATAAGGACAGAAAAAGTACTTTGTAAATATAGATATAGTTCTTTAATTAAGTAACAAATTCCCACATACCCTAGAAACTTTCTAACAATACTAGCGATCTGCAGAATTAAAATATGTAAACCAATTACTTTTCTATAGTTTCAGGTACATGATGTAACAAAAGAGAAAATAGCTGACTGAGATTTCAAGATCATTTATCTCAAAGAACTTCCAAAGTTTTGGTGAAATGTTAATTTTTAGCTGAGGAAAAAAATTCAAAATGTTTAGAATAGATATTTTAAAGGAATATTTCAGCTAGATAATGAAAAGCAAGTGGTTATTCCAGCAGATGGTATTCCAGCTTTGTCAGAGCAAAACACTGAATTTATTGATGTTTTTAAACAAGCGTTTTATTATTTTATTACACCATAAGAAAGATACATATGGTTAAAAACCCCACAAACCTGTGCTTAGCTTTCTGGTGCTCATTGTGTAAAACTGCTGCGGGCACAGTTTTAGTCCCATTATCTAGTAATCAACAACAACAACAACAAAGGCAGTACAATTTACATTTTCTCATTAATATCACACTGCATATGAATGAACTAATTCACATGAAACTCTTACAAATGGGAGATCTGAATTCTGAAGTATGAAACAGTCAGAACTTAAACTGCCATTGAAATTGGTAATAATAACAAACAATTTTAATTACTTTATATTTTCCTCATATGTATCAACAGGTAAATCCTACTTATTGATAGATATTATATGAATTGGCTACAAAACTAAAAGGATCTTAAAATGTTTTGCAGCTGATACTGTTTAGTGCTATGACCAATGTATGTCATTTCCTGGAAAATGAAGCTATATTACTGAGTTGAAAAGAATTATACAATATTCTTAAGCGGATGTAGTTATGAAAAAATAAATTATTCTAAAAAAGTTATGTGAACATGGATAAAAATATTATAAAACTTTGGGATTTAATTCAGTTATAAGAAACTTTTAAAGTAAGCTTAGAGAAATTTGAGCACATGAATTTATGTTTTCACATAAATTTTATTAAAACACAGGTCCAGTATTTCCAATCAAAATTTAATATTATAAAGATGCTCTAAAAGTGGAAAATAATACTATTGTAAAGATACAGTGCAAAAAATATGAAGTATCTCATTAAAAAATTTTAACATTGTTGCATGCCAAAATATTTTATATGTAACAGATTAAATATATGTAATTTTATTGTTTCTTTCTGCTAGTCCAATTTAACTGTCTGTAAGTGGCTTTTATTTTTCTATTGGATGGTATTAAATTGGACCTTTACAATAGTCTTTTATTTGCTCTTCAGTTACTTCCTAACCCAATGTTAAATTAATCTCTCATTTTTTCCTTCTTCCCTTCCTCACTTTCCCAAACATAGGAGTACCTGTGCCATAGTCTGTGGCAGCTGTTGCTGAAATCAGAGGTCACTGTCCCCAAGAAACACTCTCATCTCAGGAGATAAAGCTATGAAGAAAAACCTAACAAGTACATTGTAAAGGATGAGCAAAAGAGATTAGCACTACTCAAAAATCCTCCCGCCCACCATGTAGGTGGTGGTACAGGAGACCAGGGGCCTGGAGAAAGCGGAATAGAAGGGATGGAGAAACACAGCGGGGTGGAGGTGAGGAGAGCATGAGAGGAGTCGGTTGGGGCAAGATGGCAGATCCCGTTGGCCAACTTGTCAGCTTTGGCATCTATTTGGTAGATTTTTGGCTTTTACTAGATATGACAGTAAGTCCTACTGTAAGCATTGCTGATCAGATGGAAAGGGACCCTGGCAGTCAGGAGCCAAGGAGTACCATGAAGTCACCTCAAACGAAGGAGCTTACTGCCCTGCTTCAGGGAAAGGCTTCCCCAATGTAACAACTCTGCTCTGCTAGGGGAAGGTTTTCCCAGCGAAGTTACTACAGTTCTGTTCCTTTCTGCTCTGGCTCCAGGGAAAGCTGTTACTTCCCTGCTCCGTTCCATTTGGGAGACAGAAGGTCTCACTCAAACCTCACTCAAGAGATTTATTGAGAGGGAAGAATCCAGGAGAGTGGCTGCCTCCGTCAGGGTAGAAAACGGCAGAGGCCAACTGAACAGGCAGAGAGAGGGCTTACTTATATAGGGCTTCTCAGGAGCAGAGTTTTTCCAGGGTGAAGATTTTCAGGGTGGGAACTGTCAGATTTCAATCCCTGAGTTTAGACAAGCTGAGAGGTTGGCTGGATTTCGAGCTCAGAGATTGGTTGGTTTTCCTGCTCCGGGATTGGTTGGTTTTGGTGCTGAGTTGGTCAGAGGCAGAGTGGGTTTCTTTGGCTCTGGTTTCATGGCTAGGGTGTGTTTCTTTCACTGGCCCGTTTTAGGCTTTTGGCTCTGGTTTCAGGGCTGGGGTGTTTCTTTCACTGGCTCTGGTTTCAGGGCCAGACTATGTATGTCTCTTTGGCTGGCCCTTTTACCCTAAACCTACAGTTTTTTGTTAAGTTTTTTTTTTTTTTTTTTTTTTTAAAGCGTTTAATCTGGACTATTCAGGGGTGAGGCAAG
>NC_051086.1:74146210-74164210 GCF_004664715.2 Peromyscus leucopus
CTTTGTATGGTCTCTTAAGGAAAAGTCATGGCCTCAGATTTCTTAGAAGTAGCTAGTTTGCAGATATTAAAGGTTAACACTGTTTGCTTTTATTGCAATATGAAGTGCCCCAGGTTGATGCAAAGCTTGCCACCTTCAGAAATTCAAAGTCTCTTCTTTCTCTTGCTTAGGTAACTCAAAACATTGAGAGACACAGAAAATGTCATCTACCCGAAGACTCACACTAGTTACTGTCTTCTGTGCAGCCCGTTTCAGACAAACATCACTAGTCTTCAGTTCTTTGATCCTGTCCTTTGAGGCTGTACCATCTCATTCTCTCCGGGGAGTCTCTGTCCTCCGAGCTGCTCTGAAGCCTGTACCTGATCACTCTCTCCCTCACAGTGCACACTTAAAACACACACACACACACACACACACACGCAGAGAGAGACAGACAGACAGAGACACAGACACAGAGACACAGACAGACAGAGAAAGAGACCATTCATCTCCACCTAATAGCATTTCTTTCTTTTGCCTTTCCTTTTTCAGTACTGGGGGTTAAACCAGAGCATCACACATGACAGACAAACCCTCTCCTTTGTCACTGAGCTGTATCACCTGCACAATTTTATTACTTTTTTGGAGACAGATCCTCACCACGTTGCCCAGGCTGGCCTTAAGCTTGTTATGTAGCTCAACCTGGCCTTGAGCTTCTGATCTTCCTGCTTCAGACTTCTGAATAAAAGAATGGCTGGTGTTCTAGGCATGAGAATGGCTGGTGTTATAAGCATGAGATGGTGTTATAAGCATGAGATGGTGTTATAAGCATGAGATGGTGTTATAAGTTGGCATTATAGTCATGAGCCCCCATACCGGGCTTCTTTCTTTTTCCTTCTGAGAGAACTTCCTCCTGCCCCCTCCTATCTAGGGTTTTCCTAGTGTTCTTCTTTCTTTAATGTTGTTGTAAGAAACCTGTCCAAAAGCAACTTCAGGGAAGAAAGGGTTTATTTAGCTTACAATTCCAAGTTTTAGACCATCACTGCAGGGAAGTCAGGGCCGGAACTTCAGGCATCATTTCCACAGCCAGGAGCAGAGAGAAAATAAACACGTGGATCCTTGCTTGCTGGCCTGCTTCATCTAGCATTCTCCTGCCTTGTATAGTGCAGGACCCCCTGCCTAGGGAAGTGTGCTGCGCACATTCATGGCAGACCTTCCTTCACCAGTTAACGATCAAGACAACCCCCTACAGACATACACACAGGCCAACCTGGTCTAGACAAATCCTCAGTAAAACTGTGGTCCCGTGTGATTCTCAGTCATGTCAAGTTGGTAGTCAAATAACCATGAAGCTCAGCATAGCCTTAAAAAATGGTTTTCTCTTCATTCAACTCATTCCCACGGTTAGGTAAAGATAGATTTTGATAGGGGCTTTTGTGTAGGAAGCATACACCAAATAGAGTGTTACCTGTCAACACCCTGGCCTGACAAATGGGATTTGGAAGCTCTGGGATGCTCTTGGTCCATGGAAATGTAGATACTAAGATGGGACTTCTTTTTGGTGCACAGTCCTGATGGGCATGAGCAAGAGGAGCTGAAAGGGAGCCACAGCATGGATGATCCAACTGCCTGGTGATGACTCAATGCTGCGTTTCTGTTTACCAAGATGCACACAGACCTCACCTTGTGTCTGTGAAAGAGAAAAGCAGCTTTTGTCCCATGAAGGTTTCTGCACAGACTACATTATGCAGAAGCCAGATGGGTTCAGTTTGGCTAATCTTAGTGCAAGCTGGGAAATTTCAACTGAAATAACACATTTCTAAGAAATTGTCTGGGGTGGAAAATTGTTCTCATGTATGTATGAGAGAGCGGCATGGCCATAGGGCAAAGCTGAACTACTGTATGCTTAGATATATGTGTGAGGATTTGCCTGAACCCCTCGTTCCTATTTACACATAAGAAGAGATTTAAGAAGCCCCCTCATTTTTCTTACTTGCTGTATCCATGGCTGTTAAACAGTTTTCCTCTCATGAAAGACTTGAATGTATTTGGAAAGTCCAAGTAGGCCTTTCTCCGAATCTTGGCTTGCATCTGAATGTAAAAATAAGCTATGTCCTCCATGACTGTTGATTCAGATAATAGGTATTTGTAATAGACATGTGGCTCTATAATATTCCCTTTCCTACTGCCCCAGGGACTGACAATGGAGCTGTAGATTTCCATGATGTCCCCCATGCTATGAAGAATACACACATCCAAATACATACACACATCCAAATACATACCATTTAGCACAAGAAGACTTGAGCATTGAATACATGCATGAGACTAACCTGTCTGTCACCGAGTGCAAAAGCATTGGAGAGATAGTTCACCTTGAGATTTTGGAAACATGAAATCCGTTTTGTTTAGGCACCAGGTCCCCCTGTGGAATTAACTCGGTTTGTCCTCTGAGATCCATATTCCTGACTAAGCATATCACCAACCTCTACCCCTGGAACTCCCTCCGCCTAACTACACATGTTCCATAATCTTTCAGAATTATCAATGACAAATATATAGTGAGGGAATGACCATTATTCTGTGGTATTTTTGCAACCTAGGGGGCAGATGGCCCTGATAGCAGACCACAGAGGATGTCTCTACAGGCATTTCACTTGCCATTCTTTCTTCTTCCATAACATCATTCTCCAGACCTAGATATAAAAACACATAAAAAGATGGAGTAGCAATGTGAGACCTTAGATTTACCAGGCAGTAAAAAGAGGCACCTTTATCACACTAGGTTTTTCAGCCTATTAAGATGCTCTTAGGAGCATCTCTCTGGGTTTCCCCGCAGAGATGCAGACACCCGACACCCCAAGACACATGCGAGAGAGCCCCAGCATCCCTGCCTCATGCAGGAGCCATGTGAGTGTTGCTTGAAGGAAATTGTCTGGCATTAGCTGTTTGTGTTAGTGATATCTTTGATGGGCTTGGGTGTGTGGGAGTGGAGGTGTAGGAAGAAAGGACTTTGGAGTTAGCCTTAACTTTGAATATAGCCTCTTTCAACACACCATTTAAGCTTCAGCAAAGGACTTAATTCGTTCAGTGACATTGTTTATCTAGTTGGCTTAGTTTTTTTTTTTTTTAAAGACAGGATCTGGCTACCAGCCCAGACTGGCCTTGAACTGGCCACCTTCTATTCTCCACTTACCAGTGCTGGGTTATATAGGTGTGTCCCTCCACACTCAGCGTGAACTGTTTCTTTCTTGTTTAATGGAGGTGATGTGGTCGCGGCTTACTCACGAGGCCTGGTAACTGCTCCTGAGTGATCGACAGTGTAGTCAGGAGCATCTCTCTTTGGTCCGTCCCATTTCTGCTTTGTGAAAGAGCTGGTAGCCTTTTCTAAGTGTGCTGCTCTGAGTCCCCTCTTCTGCCTGTCCCTGAAGAGTCCGTGCCCCTTCCCCAGGATCTTTTCTTTGACTTTCTTGCTGCTGTGTGTTCTCTCCTGGCGAGGCCTCAAGATCAGTACTTCTGTAACCGGTTAACACAGCTCTTCAGACACCTAAATCGACCCATAAACCTGCGGTGCATGGCCTCGAGGCTGCTCCATCAGGCATGGGGCCACGAGACTCTGCCTCTTCCTCTGAATGTTTTCACTCTGCCTACTCCCTCACCAGTGAATGATAACACCTCCTTCCTGTCCAGGTAGCCACGTTACCATCACCCTCTCCTTCTCCTCTTCCTATGCAGTTGGCTGAAACTCATCCTTATCCCACATCAGTAATGAGGTTTCTGCCCCTGGTGTGTGTGGACCCTCACCCATTCTGGTTCTCTTCTAACCCCGCCCCCATGCAATAGCCACATCCATCTTCCAGAAAAGGGCCATGCCAGTGATGTTCTTGTTCCAGTCTCTCCAGCTGGCCCCCATTTCCTGGATGGTAAAATCTGACCATCTCCAACTATTCTTGGCTCTCAGTCCACACTCCTTGCCCCTGAACTCCAGCTGTTCCCCAACTGGTGTGTGACTTCTCCTGTGTCTGGAATCTTCGTGTGTTCGGTTCCTTTCCCCTTGCTCTTCATCTGTTTACTTTCTGGCCAGTTTCCAGAGCTTGGCCTAGCGGAGATGCCAGCTCCCTTTGAAAAGTGTTTCCTAATGTCCTGTACTCCCTCCAAAGAGAGAGATGAATAAGCAACCTTTCAACTATAACCTTTGGCTCTTTGGACAGAGTTCTTTCAGTCACTTAACACCCTGTACTCTAATCATCCGTGTACTTAGCAGTCTCCACAGCCAGACTGCATGTTCGTAGAGTTTAGATTTCCTTTTTATGTTCTCAGAACCCAGTCCACAATAGGCACCCAATAAAAGTATTTAAAACAAATGCATTTTTTTAAATCAATAAGCATTTATTACTCTCCTGTATAAGTCATGGATATGGTCTTGCCTGAAAAGATTTACAATCAAGTTTGAGAACTGGTAATTACTTAAAAGTCAAGAGACAGTTAATATGATAGAAACTCCAGGTTGGCGTGTGTGTTAAGTGCAAAATGGCATTGATAGTATCTGGAGAGAGATCGGTTTGCCCTAACCTCAGCTAACTTTGTCATAGTTCAGGGGAGGTGGAGGGCTGGGATCAGGGCTTGTTAGGTGACAGGACAAAGAAAACTGGAGAGAGATGAACACAAGTGTTCGAAGGCAAGACAACGGTTTGCCTTTGGGCAGATTGTACAAGGCAGGGGCGATACGCCTCACCATGGAGGTCATCCACCATCAAAGGGCTGGGACGAAGAGGCACTGGAACATTATGGGCTGCCTTGGATCGTGAAGATGTTCTGTTGGAATAGCAGATGGCAGAAAGATCAGGTACAAATATAGCTTGGTCGTCCAAGTCCTATATAAACAGGCCTGCATCCAGCCCACGACAGGGCTCCAAAACACAAGCAAGAGACTGTACTGGACTGTATTTATGACTGCACCCAGAGGGAGCTTGGACTAGCTTCTGTCTCATTATCTCATGGGAGTGCAAACCGAGGTTCAGGGCGTGACTCCCAAGGTTCCCATACTGAGAAGAGGGTCCTTGGAATCCAAGCCATGGCTCATTTCTCCTTTCTGCCTGAGAGTAGATGGCTAAAGTTTAAGGCCGGACAGCGTTGAGAAACAGCCAGTTTCCAGGCATGAGGAGCCCTGCAGGAAGGGTGAAGGTCAGTGGGAGCTGGAGGTGATCTGGGCTTGAACGCATCCAGGCTGATGATGGTGAGGCTGGAGACACTGACTGGCAGGCAGCAGCTCAGTTAGCACTCTGTGTGAACTTCAGTGCAGGGGAGTTGCAGAAAGCACTTGGACAAAAGCCAAGACAAGGCGGTTTAGGCGGGGAAGCACGTTTACCAGGCAGGGGGGTGGGGGTGGGGCAAACTTCGTGCCTCGTTGGGGGGGGGGGTTGTGGCGCTCCTTGAGATGCCAGGGACACACCTGAGTGCTATTCATGTTATCCAGAAGTGGATGTCTCAAACAATCCTGTTTTCCTTCCTGTCTTGTTTAATTTGGCTGGGGTGGGGGGTGGGGTGGGGAGAGAGCAAGGGTGTCAGGGTCGAGCGCATGGGCCCTTTGTTTGCGGTTCGAGCCTAGGTTCGGAATGGACAAAAAGCCAACACCGGTCTCTTCCTCGGCTCTCCGGCCTCGCGGCCCCCTTCTAGATCCAAACCAAAATTTGCACGTAGCCCAAAGGAAAGCCGTCCGTGTAATAACTAACCCTGGCAGCACTTTTGTAAACGGCAGGTTTTAAATGGCTAGGCGTGCACATTTCCACCAACTCCAGCGATTAAAGAGTCTCCGGGGACCTAGGCAGCGCGGATGCTAGCGGTGAGGACTGCCGTTGAAACCGGGAAGAGCCGCTTTCTGAAAATAGACTGCAGGTATGGGCCAGCTCATTTCCCCTGCTCGATAAGGAGGTCGCCCGGCCTAGGGGGAGTCAGGTAGTTTGCTTACTGGCTCGATTTCTCTACCGGTAAAATGTACCCATTTAGTCCTACCCATTTCACAGGGTTGGCAGAGGGGCAGAATGAGGTCATAGACGGGCAGCAGATATCCAAGAAGGTCTAGAAGGTGTTCGTGGTGAGAGCAGAATCCCCACCCCCTCTCTCTGTGGAGATACGGTGGCCATTGTCACCTTGCATACCACAAGGGGCTCTGTAGTGGGTTGGCTGTGGTCTAGCTCCATTTTTCCCACTCCACTGGACCCTTTGACTTGTCCTTTATTATGTGGGGTTGTTGAAAGGCAGCTTGGAATGGCGGTTCTTTTCTACACTTCTGCCCCCACAGCGGCGGCGGTGGTGGGAAGAGGGATCTGGCCGCTCCCTTTTAAGAGGGGCCACTGTTATGCCAAACAATTTACAGAGTTTGAGCCAGCCAGCAACTGGCTACCTGATTTCATCTTTCATTCCCCAGGACTTAGCCCTACCCCCCACCCCAATCCCTCACAAGTATGGCAGGAACTAGGACATTGCCCCATTTTTATGTAGTTCCAAACATTGGGGTGCAGTGTGGGACAGAGAATAGGTATGGAATGGGGGTGGGCATTGTTTCCCACCCTATCCATAGCCTCTGTATCCACCTTTCCCTTTCTAGAATTTCCCCCATTCTAGGGCTTCGGAGCTGCAAGATCCCAAAAGGAACTCACGCTGGTACTCAGTACTGCTGGCACTGTGAGTTCGTTAGCGGCCTCCTGGAGTGCAGTCATGGCTATAGAGAACCCACAGAGCCCTATATGCTGACTTCTCTGTGACGCCCCCACCCAGGTCTGCAAGAGGTCCTCAGCCTAGGGAAGAGCAGGCAGAGGGTGGTGCCCTGCGGTCCTCTTCTTGATGATAAAAACGGGAAGGCCCAGGGCCACACACACACACACACTCTGACCTCTAGTTGAAACATCTGTTCCCTCCCCACCCGACTGGCTTCTGCCAGGCTGTGGTTGTGAGCTCTGGTCCCACCGCTCGCTCTCTCGCTCGCTCAGCGGGTTCAAGAAAGCAGATTTTGCTGACAGCTCTGGCAAGAGGCCTGGTGACAAACACCCTTGGAATGAGAGGCCTGCTAATCCTCCGGGCCAAGCTCCTGCCAAGCTAGAAGCTGCCGAGTCAAGTCAGGGCCACTCCGAGTGCTGATACACCGCCCCAGGGCAAAGTGCTTGTCCTGAGCACAGGGTCACACTTGGCGGTATCTAACAGGCTTAGCGAGGCTAGGGCTGGAGGAAATGGGTGCCAGGGGCACGGCAGGAGAGAGGTTCAGGCTCCAGACGTACTCAGGGCCTTTCTTCTTTCTGTATGTCCCAGGGTTCCAGGAGAGGGGAGCCGTGTTGTCTCAACCCAATTCACAGGCAGGGGGTGGGTAGGACTCTTCAGGGTAGCGTGACTAGCCCCAAGCTCTGTGGGTGAAAAGCTCTGATTTGTTTGCATTTCTGATGAGTGATGCTCCCTCCTCTAGGATAGGTCCCAGACAAGGGTCCTAGGCATGAGTGAGAGCCTCCCAATAGCATTCTACCCACACCAAACATTAATCGTCATGCTAATCCTAAAGAGTATAGATATGAAAACACTTCTTCCCCATGAAGTGACCTGTAAGCCAACTTTTTGTTTATGTACAGAAGGTATATGTGATGCCCTTCAGGAATCTTGTCTCCTCAGGAGGAGGAGCGTCTGGCTACGTAGAGGTTCCTTACATATGCTGGTGTGAGGGACCACAGTGGCAGGTGTGCTAGCCCGGTGGGTCTGTGGTTGTCTTGGCAAATGTGGTCCCACTTTCTGCAGAAGCTCACTATTCTGGAACCAGAACAGGGAGGAGATGGATGGATGACATGGAGGGAGGGAGGGAGGGAGGGAGGGACAAGGGTAGAGATCGGACTTTACTGGAGCTTGTGTGCATGACAGGAGGGTGTACTTGTCTCTTTGGATTACCAGCTCTTGTCGAGGCGCCCATTAGACTGGAGATGTTGGGATCTGAAGATACCCCTCTTTCTTCCTCTGCCACCTGTGAGGGAGAGGGTGAAGTAGAGGTGAAGTATGCATTTAGGGTCTTGCTGGCTGGTGGCCGAGTCCAGCTGACTTGAGTGACTGACTCAGTGTGAGTGGTCTCATCGCTATGACCTCTTTCTTTTCCTTCTGTAAGACATGAGACAGTGTCCCCTGAGCAGGGCAGGCTGATGAGTCAATGTGGTTCTGTTCAGAGAATCCCTAGCCCAGTCAGGATGCAGGGCTGCCCCTAGCTTGCCCTAGAGGCTGGACTAGGCTTCATGCCCTGCCCCCCTGCCCCCCACCCCGGGTGGTACATTTGTCTGTTGCAGAGTGAAGAAGGAAAGTCAGAAGAATCTGATTTTGATTTTGTTACTGGGCATGCCTGGGAAATGATGCGGCATTTCAGAGCTGATTTTGTTCTTCTGATCTCCGTTCCTTTATTTCCCTGGCTAGAGAATGAGGAGCCTAGTGATTCCACCCTCAGAGCGCTAATGTGAGGATTAAACTTGAGCTTTCTGAAAAGCTGGTGGAAGTAAGGGTTCCACCTGGTTACCCCTCGGTTAGTAACAATGATACTCACGGGAGGGAGCCCACCTGCTTGCCCCCAGGACACATTGCATCCATCTTCACACTGGATGGAAGAGAGCAGCTCCCCTCCTGCTGTTTACACACCAGGGCTCAGATGGCTCTGCAGATTTACTGCTTACCCTTGTTTCTGCTGACAGCCTGTTACTCAGTGAATAGAGGTGTTGGATAAGAGCCTGGAGATCAAAGGCATCTTTACAGTGGGACTTCCTTTGTATTTATTCTGCAGTCTTGAGAATGAAGACTTCCTGGCACCATGTCTGAGGATGGCTTGAAGTGTGTGTGTGTGTGTGTGTGTGTGTGTGTGTGTGTGTGTGTGTGTGTAAAGGCGGGGAGACTACACATACACACACATATATATTTATATAGAAAGACATATATTATGTATATATATATGTGTGTGTGTGTATGTTGTGGTGTGTGTGTGTGTGTGTGTGTGTGTGTGTGTGTGTGTGTGTGTGTAGACAGAGACAGGCAGAATGAGTGCCCAGGATCCCAGGCTCAGGACACTTAAAAACATTCAAGTCTTAGCAAGCTCTTAGTTCCTGGGGGAACAGAGGACCCATTTCAGTATGATCTTAGGCTAAACCTTTCCTATGGCACATGTGTGAGCACACACACACACACACACACACACACACACACACACACACACACACACACACGGTATGGTGCATATATATAGGAAGGCCAGAGAAGGATGAATGGCTTGCTGTATTATTCTCTGCCCATTCCCCTGAGCTAGGCTGCAGGGCAGCAAGCCCCCTTCCCGGCCCCTCAGTGCTGTGGTTATAGCAGCCGCAGGAGCATGCCCAGCTTTGCTGTCCTTGTGCCTTAGATGCTGTGATCTGAAATCATCTCCATGCTGCGCAGCAGGTGTTCTTACCCAGAGAGCCATCTCTCCAGTCCCAGGGTAAACCTTCTCTATCTCTGTCTCTTTCTTTTCTCCCCGCCCCCACCTTTTAACTCCTTTTCCCCTCCCACAGCCTTTCTTTTTATTTAACCTGCATTTCTTCTTTCATTCACTCTTGTGGCCCTTCTTTGGGTTCTTCCTCCATCCCATCTTTTGCCGTCTCCTTGGCTCCCCCTTTTCTTCTTCCTCTTCTAACTTTCTAGCTCCTTGGGTGGTCTTCCCTCGGCAACATATGGAACAGCTCCTTACAACATAGGTATCCAGGAAAACATGCCCGCTTAAAAATGCTTTTATTCTTCAGAGTTTGAAATGCAAAGATGCCCCTGAGAAGCAATCCAAAAACAAAAATGAGAAAAATCAGTCCCTGTTCCAGTGCTATTAAAAAAAAAAATAATAATAATAATAATAATGTGCATGGAGATGAATACTATGAGGAAACCCAAAGGGGTTGGATGGGAGGTGGGTGGGGCAGAAGCACATGCGAGGATGGGAGGAGACGGTATTGGAGCCGGAACTAATATAATGCAGAGGAGCAGGCAGGCAATGGAGGGGAAGAATGGAGGTGGGGAGGATACCAAGTACCCAGGCCTGAGGCAGCAGGCACTTGCCTGTGTGAATGCAGAGGGAGGGCTAGTGTGGGGCAGGGGTCTTCAGTGTTGTCACATGTGACAGTGGATGATTCTGGAAGCTTCGGTAGTATAGGTGACCTGCCTGGGTGTCTGTCTGCTTGCAGAATGTCTTCTGGCAGCTGGATTGCATGGTTGGGGCATGGGTGGAAGGACAGAGACTGGCTAGGAGGACAGAGGTTCCAGAGGTTCAGGAGAGGGATGGCGCTGGTCTAGAAACAGGGATGAATCTATGTGTGAGTCAGTCTCTGTGATCATAATATCTACAGTTCTGCATTTGTGGTTATATATAGATCACTCACCAAGTTCTTTCCAGGCACTATGTATTATGCTGAACATTTTACCTGTGTACATTGTCTCATTCCTTTTCACATATTTCTCTCCCTGGCTGTGTGGCCAACACTCTCAGCTCCTTTTGTAGTCAAGGAAATCAAAACTCAGAAAGAGGCTGATAAAACTTCTCTGTCTCTCTCCAACTCTCTTTCGCTCTCTCTCTCTCTTGCTTGCTAACTCTCTCTCCCCATCTCTCTCTCTTTCTCCAGTTCTGTCCTTCTCTTTCTCCAACTCTCTCTCCCCATCTCTCTCTGTCTCCAACTCTGTGTCTCTTCATCACTGTATGTCTCTGTCTTTGTGTCTATCTCTGTCTCTCTGTGTGTCTCTCTCTCTTTGTGTCTGTGTGTGTGAGAGAGAGTGAGAGAGTGAGAGAGAGAGAGAGAGAGAGAGAGAGAGAGAGAGAGAGAGAGAGAGCAATTATTCTTTTTCCCAAACAGACTTTGATGGGGTGTGGCAGAGCAATTCATTTTGTCCTTCTATTCACAAGTGTCCTGATGTATATTTAGCCAGGTGGCAGAACTGGAATTCGAAAGAAACCTAAGCATGTCTCACTTCCCAGTTGAACGTTACCCTCCTTTAACCTCTGGCTTAATGTGAAGGAGACCATAAACATCCCCCATGCACAGTAGCTCAACAGTTCCTGGGTCAGTCGTGTGCTGTCATGAGAATGCTAACAGTTGCGAAAACTCAGGAACATAACGCAAGTAAGGATTTATTGTTCACTCATCTGCATTTGCTGTGAGTCAGTCAGTGGCTGCTCTGACCTTAGCTGGACCCATGCATCTAGGAAGGAGGTGATTGAGCTGATCTGGCTTTCCAGCGCCCTTCATCTTCCCGCAGGCTGGCCCAGACATGTTTGTGGTGATGGCACACGGCTACTGATAAAGAAATGGAAACCTGCTGGTGCCTTTCGGCCTAGCTGCAGAAAACACCAAAGCATTCTTCCCTTATTCTTTTGGCCAGTGCAAGGAAGGTAGGAGACCAGCCTGGATTAGAGAGCTGGGAAATAGATTGTGCCTGGAATTGCAAAGCTACGTGGAAAAGTTATGGCAGGGGAGGGATGGGACCTTGACCACGGGCACATATCTGCACTTGTTAAAGGAAATTACATCCCCTGCCATCAGAAACAACTGGCCTGGACTCAGAGTCTGGGGAGCCCATACTTTTAGGATATGCTCAGGAAGTTTTTCTTTAATCTCTGTACATACTGCAAACTCTCCTTATTGATCCTGAAATATCTCCAAGGCAATGGGCTTCTTACATTCTAAAGGGATTTCCAGAACAGGGGTGTGTTATATTGAAGCCGGCAGGCTATGAACCCCCAATGTTGTTTTCTCCTGAAATCTGGGGGTTGCCAAGAGAATAAAAGATCTTATTATGACCATCTGGGATCGGGAAGATCATAACAAGCAAAAGGATCCAAGCTAATGATGGAGAGAAGAGAAGGAGGCAGGAGAGAAAGAGCCAAGACTTGGATCACAAGGCTTTTCACCCACCGGAAATGGAAAGGGATCCATTTGGCCAAGGTAAAAACTACCTTTGCCTTTCTCCGCCTTCCTTGATAGAGGATGACTGCCTCAGCTTGCTCATGCTCTTGAGAAACAACACCGAGCGACATGTCTCTGTCTCTTTTGACACGGCTGCTTTAAATCTAATGCTGTCTGTCTACCTAGCTACCTGAATGTGGCGCACACCAGAGGGGTTGTGGTTGCTGCAACTAATCTTGAGGACTAAGCAATAAATAACATGATTGTTTATTACTTTGATGCAGCCATAAATTAAGAACATAAGCAATGCTCTGAGCAGAAAGGACACAGATTGCGGCGGTCCCCACTCGTCGATGCCTGCCAGCTAATCAATTCATTGGACAGGGGCTGCTAAATTCTTACTAAAAAGGAGGAATGAGAAGGTTTCAGCAGGCCTGTGTGGTGGCCAAAGCAGAGACCAACTTTGGGTTTCAGGGTGACTTTGAATCTCTTCCCAGATTTCTTTAGGACCTCTCTTCTACCTTTCCTCCAGAATCTTCTTGGCTCCTCTGGAAATGTCATCATGAGGCCTGTAAAAGAGGAAACCCATGCACAACCCTACATAGTGGGTTGAACCTGCATTATTTAAATCAAACCTTAGAGAAGCATCAAGTTTAAACATAGAAAATACAGGGGAAAAACACAAACAATAACACACAATTATCTTAACATTTTTTAAAAAGAGGGTGACACATTTGAGGAAATTAACATTCTTATTTCTGATTAAAAAAACAACTGCCAATACAATAATACAATACAATAGGGTGGAACTCCCTAACCGTGAGACTGACCTTTTGGGCTTAATGGTTTGAGGAGTCAACAGCATTTTCCATTGACGTCTGTACAGTGGGATCACCCATCTCACCTCATTCCACCTCATGTTGCAGGTGCAGCTGATACAGGCAGATTAAACCTCTCCCAAAGAGAGAAGTGGGAATTAGAAGCGTTCAAAACAAGCTGTAACCGGCCCTAGAGGCAGATGATAAAATTATTCACCAAAAAGTTTAAGAAAAGTCAGACTTGCTAAAACTGTTAGAAGCAGGATGGGGAAAGTGGCTAGATGTGAGCCTGGCACTTTAAGACCAGGTCCTTCCTACATCCCAGCCATAGCTAGTGAAGAAATAAGGGAATGAGGAACAAACCACCATAGAGCATTTAAAATTAAAAAAACACAGCAAAAAAATTGAAAAGTTAAGACTACTGTAAGAACTGAACTAATACATGTTTTTTAAGACTCCTAAAATAAAATTGAGATGTTAAGAATAACTGTTCCTGCAGGGCTCACTGTGATCTTCACAAAGCTCCTAGTGAAGATTTTAAATACAACTCAACAAATGCATTCCGAAACTCACCTAAAGGATGCAAGTGTAGGAGCAACCAGAGACATTTTTACAAAGGACAGTAATGGAGATGGCACCTCTCCTGTCAAACATTAAGCCTTACCAATATCATTCATTAGAGCCAGGCATTGGAAAGCATTAGCGAACACCCTTTTTATGTTGTACATGAAGAAATTTTGGTCATTCAGAAAATAAACCAGCTACAGTTGTAATAAAGGAAAGTATGGGGTATATGCAGATATGTGGGCATACTGCGTACATATGTAAGATATACCGTGACAATGGAAAAATCTCTCAGTGGTGAAAAACTGTAAGATCATAAACATAGGGGGACACTGTTATATGTAACCCAGATGAGAAGAGTGTCGACAGCTTATGAAGTTTAATTTTTTTTAAATTGAATGAACACTGAGCTCACAAGATGGCTCAGTGGGGTAAAGGTGCTTGCCACTGAGCCTGATGGCTGAGTCTGATCCCCAAGACTCACATGGGAGAAGGAAAGGACCAACTCCCACAAGGTGCCCTCTGACCTCCACTCTGTGTGCACACATGAGCCCACACAAATATTCACACAGGCTCACAAAATAAATAAAATATAATAAATGTATTTTAAAATGCATAAAATCTACTTTATCATTTTAAGTCTTTTTGAGAATTTCACATATGTATATTGTGTTTTACACTATCATTTCCCACTCTTCCCTCTCCCCCTCCGCTCTATTTGTGCCCTCATATTCAAGACCTCTTACTTAATTTCATATATATAATATTATATTATATAATTATTAAATCAAGACTGAGCACTTGGGATTGGATTGGATAAACTGCTGGGGGCTTGTCCCTGGAGAACACCAATTCTCCCTCTCTCAGCAGCCACTAATTATCCATAGTTCTTCATCTAGAGGTAGGGTCTTGTAAAATTTTTTCCATCCACATTGGCATTTTAACTGCTGGTGTCATTGTGTTGGTCTTCTTTAGGCCACTGTTCTGTTGGAATTTTATGAGTGCAGCTTCCCTGTCGTATACAGAAGACACAGTCTTGGAGTAGACTTTCTGGTCCTCTCTTTCTTACGATCTTTCAGCCCCCTCTTCCTCCATGTTCTCAGAGCTATAGGTGTAGGCGCTGTCTTGTAGATGTACCCATTTGGGTAGGATAAAACTATGAGGGTACGGAGAAGAAGCTGGTACCCAATAAATGTGTAGGATGATGAGGATGACTAGTAACCAGAGAAACAAAAAACTTGTGCCTATCCATTGGCATCATTTTAAAATGAATGTTTAGTTATATGAAATGTGGACCCTCATTTATGCCTGTGTAAGTATGAATAGGATGACATTTTAGGGCAAAATTTGGAAGTACATTCATCACAATATAAAAAAAAATGTACTTGGCTTCATGTGAGCAGCCCAATTCTAGAGATCTCCTGTATTTAAAAAAAAACCCACTGAAAAAGCTCATTAGCTGGGGAATTATTGGATAATTATTATATTCAACACTAATTCTTTAACAACAAAGTAGAGACTTGGCATGGAGCTGGAGGTGGTGTAACACCTCATTAGCATGCAAGAGTCCCTGAGCTTGATGCTTACATAGCAATGCATCATACATTTACTATTTGTATTAATATTTTCATGCCTTAAATATTTAAAAAAAAATATAAGATACATATTCCCACTTGGCTTATACTGTTTATGTGTAAAAGCCAAGGCATAATGGGGGAAGGTGCAGCCCAATGGTAGGGTGTTTGTCTAGCATGATGGAAGTCCTGGGTTTGATCCCAATACCAATTCCTAAAGTTTTGAAATGATAACTATTCAAGGTTTTGCATCAAGATATTCATCCCCGGGTGGGGTGGGGGTGGAGGGTCGAGAGGGGCTGGAGAGAGAAGAGCCATGGGAACTGCACATTCCCTTTCTTGACATTTTTCTGCATTTGAGGTTTTGCTGTGAACGTTTCTGGTAATTTAAAAGTAAAATGTAATGCTTCGCTCTAAATCAATAATTCTTACATTAGAAATCTGAAAATTCATAAAAGGTAGAAAAATGTAACAAAAGCCTTTCTCGCCATGACCCAGTGACTCCTGGGAGTTTTCAATAAAGGGTAAAACAACTTCAGCGGGAGGTAATGTAGCAGACAAGATGGATAAACAAGACGACAGGAGGGACCTGGCTTTGTCTCTTTGCATCCCTAGCCACTTTCTGCTTGACCCTGGGGCGGCCATTTACTCGTGCTGAGGTCCACTTACATTGTCCCATTCTGTGGGAAATGCTGACCTGCTCCTCTGGAGAAGAGGGCTACAGAGATAGAATGCTAGAATGTTCTGCCTAAATGGGAAAGTACCACTGTTAGAGTGACCATGGATGCATGTCAGGAGTTCCGTGTCTCGGGGCTTGGAGAGATGGCTCAGTGGTTAAGAGCACTAACTGTTCTTCTGGAGGACCCAGGTTCAATTCCCAGCACCCATTAAAAAAAAAAAAAAAAGAGTTCAGTGTCTCAGAGGACCAACCCAAAAATAAAAAATAAAAAATAAAAGGATTGCTCTTTGCCAGAGCTGAATGTGGAAGTAGATACCATAACAAGTAGTTGGATGGGCATGAAATAATTAAAATGTGAAGATCTATGCCCTCTGATAGAAAGTAAGTGTGTGTGTGTGTGTGTCTGCTTACACATGCATGCTCGTGTGTATAAAGCTTAAACCCATTTAAGATAGCATAATAAACAGAACACTGAAGTCTGAAGGAGGAATCTGAAATAATGGAGAAATTCTATTTGGGAAGCAGTAAGAGATGAATCAAAGGCAGCCATGGTGGCTCAGGCCTTTAATCTCAGCACTCTAGAGGCAGAGGATCTCTGTGGGTTCAAAGCCAGCCTGGGCTACAGGGTGAGTTCCAGGACAGTCAGGGCTACACAGAGAAACCTCATCTTGAAAAAACAGGAGCGACGTGGGGAAGAGGTAGGGAAAGAAGTGGGTAAGATCCTGAGTGGATAAAGGCACCAAGGCTGGTAATAATAACCTAAGTTCAGGGACAACAGAAATTAATCCCCAGGACTCACATGATGGAAAAAGAGAACTGACTCCTGCAAACTGTCCTCTGACCTCCACATGCGTGCCCACACACACACACACACACACACACACACACACACACACACAGAGAGAGAGAGAGAGAGAGAGAGAGAGAGAGACACGAATATAATAACAAGAAGCTAGAAGAAGAGAGAACATTAGGATTATTGTTATTAAATTCAAAGAGAGTTCCTTCATGAAAAATAACATCCCTATTTGATGGAGATGAGGTTCCTTTTTAAGGCAAGGTCAAGAGGCACAAGATGAAACTGCATGATCACCATCCAGTACGGAGCCCTGCAGTCCCTGTGAGGCAGCTTGGCTAATGAGAAAACCCCATCAGCTGCCAACGCCTCAGGGGCCGTCTCTTCCTTTCTGGCATGCAGTACACAGAGCTCAAAGCAGAGAAGGAACCTAGAAGGTCATTTGGGTCATTTCTTTTTCAAGCACCCTTCTAGGCCTTTTCTGAAACAGGCACACAGGGTTTCGTTTTCACTACAATATAAGCAATGGACTTCACGCTTTGCCCTCGGGTAGGTTTTAACGAAACGTAAAGATTTCTTCATACACAGGGCCCACCTTTGGCAGTGAAGGAGAGGAGGAGCTGGGTCAAACACAGCCAAGCTGCATCCTCCTATTTATTCCTCCAGCATGAAAGGCGCAATTGTAAAACTGAGATGAAACCAGAAGTTAAGCTTCAGGACTCCCAGCATAAACATTTGGTCTATTATTAAGTTCACTTTCACCAGCTCGACAAAGAAACACAATCCACCCATTGTTCCACGGATGTTGGTGTAGTTCAGTGGCCTTGTCTGCAGAGGGCTCAAGTTGAAGTTAGGTTGTCTCCATTATGCCCTTTCTGATCTTTTTTTTTTTAAGGTACCCCTTTTCAGCGTCTGTAAAGCCACTGTTAAAGTGTGCCTGGTCTATCACAACAGCCTTGGATCTGACCTGTATCCACCTGTGCCCCCTTCAGTCCATTCTACTGCAAGTCTTTTTCTAAGCCAGCTATTCATTACTTCTCTGTGACATTCAGAGTCATTTGTTGTCTTCCCACAGCTCACCTTGCCTGTGGCCACATCTCTTTGTGGCTTTACCTAAACTTAGTCTGTCTTCCGGTTCTGAGTTCCAACCACTGAGGACAATTTGCAGCTTCTCAAAAAAAAAAAAAAAAAAAAAAAAATGCAAACCAGAGGGCTGGAGATTGCAGCACAGTGGCCCAGCCCTTGCCTACAATGCTCAAGGCCCCAGGTTTGATCCCCAGTATAAAAAGGGAAGGAAGGAAGGAAGGGAGGGAGGGAGGAGGGAGGGAGGGAGGGAGGGAGGGAGAGAGAAAAGAGAGAAAACAAAGGGTTGGGGAGATGGCTGTTGGTAAATTGCCTGCCACCAAAGCATGAGGGCCTGAGTTGAGATTCCTAGACCCCATCTGAACACCCAAAAGGGAGAGGGTATGGAGACAGGTGGAGACCCCTGAAGCTCATCAGCCAGCCAGCTTAACTAAATTTATGAGTTTTAAGTTCAATGAGAGGCACCATCTTGAAAAATAAAGGTGGAGAATGACTGAGAAATGACACCTATCGCTTGCTTCTTGCCTCGCAGGCATACGTGCATACTCATATGCATATATGTGCAAACCTACACTGTCAA
>NC_051086.1:74164710-74185891 GCF_004664715.2 Peromyscus leucopus
TATAGGCAAGTACAAAATAGATGAATGTTTAAAGAATTTATTGATAATATGCTAAGTAACCTAGATTCTGTTTTAAGCAAGCATCCTATCACTCTTGGTAGTCTTTTATTTTTGAGACAAGGTTTCACTAAGTTGCCCAGACTGGCCTTGAACTCACTCAGGAGTCCAGGTAGAACTTGAGCCATCCTCTTCTCTTAGCTTTCTGAGTATCTGGTCTTATAGATTTGACCACCAGATCTAATATAGTAATACAAAAAATAATCTGTACAGAATTTGTACATGATGGTTATATTCATAGAAACAAAGGCTGCGAAGTTTTCCTTACTAGAATGCCAGACTGATCAATTGTTAATTATTCTGAATTTCATGTGTGCTTTAACTTGGCTATAATTTTTAAAATCTGTGTGGGGGGGAGGGGGGTCCACACGCATGCGCACATGCATGCATACACATACCTATTTTTCTGTGTTTATCATATGTGTGCAGTACCTATGGATGCCAGGGCATCAGATCTTCTGTAGTGGAATTCTGTTAGCTCTAAGAGCTCTAGGCAGCCTGTACGCTGAGAACAAATGCACCAGGTTCTGAATAAGGAGATAGGAGAGTTTGAAAGCCCCTTTCACTCCCTTAGCCAGGCCCTTGCAGTCTAGAGTCTTCAGAGAATATTACTAAACCTGTTAACCTCAACAGCCTCTTCATCTTCACAGTCAGTTTCCTAATTTCCTGATGAAAATCTACACGTAGCTCTCCTAGAGATATCTCAGAACTAACATTTCTAAGGCACAATGGCACAATCCATGATACTCACCTCATACCTTTTTTTCATTTCTTCCCAAATAAAGCCTCTTCTCAGTTTTCAAAGCTATGTCCCAATCATTTCTAGATTAATAATAAATTAAGGAGGTACAGGAACTAGCTTGAGGAAGGTAACATGTTATATAACAACAGAGAAGAGAGTGATGTAGCAAGGTGCTGCTGCTTCCTCGGTGTTCACCAATGGAACTGGTTTCCAAACGCTTTGATCATAGTTCAGCAATGTGCTCAGCATATCCTCCTCTGGAAGTGAAATATGGCTTTCCACCCTAAGTGAGCCATGACTAACTGTGGGCACCTATGTCAATGGGACCTTTGTCTTTACTTACAAGCTTGATAAGAATTCCTCAATTTATCAAATCTAAACAACAATAGCTGCAAGAGATTCCATTTCTTTATGTAGCAAGGAAGAATATTGCCAAGTACACCATAGCATTGTTTGTGAGGAGCATTCCAATTTCAGAGCTAGGAGAGGAAATATACCCTTACAGGCAAACAGATACAGTGCATAGCTAAATATATGCATATTATGTATAACGCTTATATATGCATTTTAAACATATCTTAGGATCAGCTAAATGAAATGTTTTCTTCATATTTGCAGAAGTTTTCTTCTTTATGTTATTATAAATGAAAGAAAACACTTGAAAATTTCAAAATATTATCCATCATCTGATACACAGGGCCAAGAAGGAGACACACCTTGGTCAGGAGTGAAGTTGATAGCAGTGGAATAATAAACAGACAGAATGTGACAGAATGATCATGGCAACATTCATTCATTAATATCTGAGTGAATCTCATTAAGGAAATGACTGTGAAGAAATCAGACTCCTTGCCATTAGGAGGCAAAGGGACCAGTGGTTCAGTCTAGTTAAAATAATCAGAGACTTTGATGTCCGTTACAAAATGAGCTAGGTGATATGAAGCATGGGAACAGGAGCTAGGCACACACACGGGAACAATAAAACCTGGCCTCATCTGCAGTTGCACTGGAGGGACAGGAAACAAATCCTCTGCCAAGTTCTTTAAACTGATATCTGGAATAGCAGAACGGGAAGGAGGTGCTGTTCCCAGCTTAACAGAACAATATACCTACATGGAGATAAGGAAGAATTGGCTCTTTCAGAAAGAGGGAATACAAGCTTGTAAGTGTGGAGATGGAGAAAGAGAAGAACTGAAGGTGAAAGGGGTCTACACAGAGGTCTGCAGGTTACTAATACTAGTTAAGGTAGTTTGGTGGGAGAGGAAATAGGCAGGTGCATTAAGAGCAGATAAAGCTACTGGGAATGCCAGTAAAACCAGTGACAGACTAAAGACGAAGCTTAGAGAGATGGCTCAGTCAAAAGACTGCCTATTATGCACGCAGGAGAATTCAAGTACAGAACCCCAGGACCCACATAAAAATGCATGCAATTCCAGCGCTGGGAAGGAAGAGAGAGGCGATGCTCAGAGCCAACTGGCCAGCCTGTCTAGCTTAATCAACCAGTTCTAGGATCAATAAGAGACCCTGTCTCAAAAGTTAAGGCAGAGAGTGATAGACAAGACACTGGTGTTGACTTCTGATCTCCATTTTCATGTACACATACATGTACCTACACCAGCATACATGCCACACAGACAGACACACACACACACACACACATACACACAACACACAGAGAGAGAGAGAGAGAGAGAGAGAGAGAGAGAGAGAGAGAGAGAGAGAGAGAGAGAGAGAGAGAATGACTAATGGGCTCAAGAGAGTAAAAGGTCAGCAGTATGTACTAAGATGAATTGGAATACAGTTGCATGAGCTGGCTGTTTGGAGCCTGGGGCTATGCATGGGACACTTTGGTGAGCCTGAGTGAAGAGAGGAGGGGACTGGACCTGCGTGGACTGAATCTACTAGGCTTAAGCTGAATCCCAGGGGAGTCCTTGCCTGGAGGAGATGGGAATGGGGGATGGTCTGGGCGGAGGGGGGGTTGGAGGACAGGGGAATCCATGGCTGATATGTAAAATTAACTTAAATTATAAAATAAAAAATTTTAAAAAACATGGAAAAAAGAATGATTTGTTTTTTAGCACACCTCAACCAAAAGAAGGTATATCTTATGAGAATAATTTCTAAATCTGCTAGTTCCTGTACCTCCTTAATTTATTATTAGATGATTAGATTCCTTTGTACTGTGCTAGGGAACCAAACACGGTAGCATGATCTGGCCAACCAAAGGAATAAGTGTGACTTCTCTGAGAGTTAGCTCTATTAATATTAATACGTTCTAATTTGGAAAAGGGTGGAAGTAAATGTAAGTAAGGATAGTCACTATAAAGTAAGTGCTATGACTCAGTAAGTAAATGGGAATTTTGTTCAGAAACGATAGTGTTTGAGCCTCCTGGGAGGTGAGAGGGAGATAGGAGTGGATGGTAGCATTGTTGATAAAAGTGGCCATGTGTAAAATCACTGAATGTAAAGATGACAGCTGGTGTGAGGAGCATTCTCTGAGAAGAGGATGAGGAATTTTTATGCTGGGATAGAAGGTGTGTGGTGAAGTTAGAAAAAGGTAGTCGTAGCTAGTTTCCAAAAGGCTTGGAAAGTTAAGGATTTTTAAATTTTTTTTCCGAGGTGTGGGCTCTATTTCAAGAGCAGTGTAATTGAACTTCTCTTGAAGATATACCATAATAATGAGACTGATTTGCCTTACATTATTGTGTATTCACCTTACCTACAATGTGTTCTGCATGTATTCTTTGATTCTTATACTAAGCTCATATTATAGATACCAACCTTTTTGCTAGGGAAATGAATGGAGTCTCATAGACATTAATAACTTTCCTATGTTTATAGTAATAACTGGAGTTAAAAGAAGGCTACTTCTAGTATGTAGCTTGGGAAAGGAATCCAAAGACTCACAGAAGCAACACTTCTTTCTGGATCACGAGTTAGTTCTGTCAGAATCGGGCTCAATAGATAATATAATAATATGTTATTTAAAACCTTTATAACATAATAATAATTGAAATGAACAGTGATGGCAGTTTACAACAGAAGAACTTAAGTGGCCAGGAACACATTATTATTTGACAAGTACAGTGCTGTCAAGTTTGAGAGTGTTCAAACTGAAGTTCACGTTTAGACATGTCTGGCATTTTGCCTGCCACGTGGTGCAACTGCTCCATAACCTATGAGTGGAAGTGGCCTCGGCATTCCCCTCAAGTCATATCAGCACATATATTGCATATTAATCCATCTGGGGCAGAATTCACTCACTTAAGATGCCAGACTCTTACAAAAATGGCTTTGTTTCCATTCACATGCCATGACTTTTAAACAGATTCAGAAATTTTTTATGATCAGCTAATACCTTATTCTAAGAGGCAAAGAAAAACACTAACAGCTGCAAATACATGTTTAAAACTAAAATATGTATACTCACTAGAACCTGTGGCAGAGGCCTTCTCTCCTCCTCCCAGTACATTCTGCAAAATGTTCTTTAACACATACCGGTCATGGGAGCTGTATAGCTTGAGAAGAGAAGGCAAGAGACTATAGGTCAGTCTAAGCCCTTTTGCCCATCTGGAGTTTTTTAGCCTTTTTCTCTGTATCTTAGCAGTGATTTTCTGTAACAGACATTAGCAGATGTCTATAGCTTAGTTCCTGGGTCCTGGTGAAAGGATGTGCCCTCCATCTCTTTTTTCAAGTGTTCGTGAAGATCTAGCTAGTAATGGCAGAGCTCACATTCAAATTCAGACCTATCTGAATGCTAACCTCCATGCCAGTCCTCCAATGTGGGAGGCTCCTGCTGGTGTGTCGACCTGCTTGATCACTGGATTATAGGTCTTGTGCAGACCGCCACAGCTGCCTGAGTTCATGGATGCAGCCGTCTCATCATCTTCACTAGACACTGCTCCGCTCCAGTTCTCTCTGACCTCTGATCTTAGAATATTTCTGTCTCATCTTCAGCAGTGTTCTGACTGTCCAGGAGGGGGTGGTATAGGTGTCCATCTGTGGCTGAGCACTCTACTGACTCAGGTTAGATTTGAAGTCCAGTGACTTGAATCGTAGAGGTTGTTTCAACACTATCAAAGTAAAATGTTAGTCAGCCTTCTATTACTATACATGCCCTGAGTTAGTCAGCTGATGGTCTGTTTGGATTCACATGCTTCTGTTTCAGTCCTTGGTTGATTGGCCCATTGCTTTTGTCCTAAGACAACATACTCTGGCAGGATGTGACAGTGTGAAAATGCTCATCTAATGTCCAAGAAACAAAAGAGAGAAGCCAGGGTCCAGAATCCTCTTTTTGGCATTGTCTCCGGTGCTTCCAATGCCTCCACTCACCCACCTCTAAGAAATTTCACCTGCTTCCAATATGCCAAGCTGGGGACCAGGCTTCTAGCACACAGGACTTTGAAGGATACTCAGAATTTAATCCTTTGTCTTTTCTGTAGTTATGGAAATAATATTTTCTGTGTTTGTAATAATGAGAAAGTAAAAAACTACCTTAGAATCTGTAAAAGAACAGAACTCCTTCTCAGTTAAATTAAGAGAAAAAAACAAAACAAAAACAAATGACTAAGATACTGGCCAGCAACCACATCAATCTTGTAATTGATAATACTGGTCGTATGTATTTGGGACAGTCATGCACAGGGCCAGGGCTTAACAAAGACAGCCAGTTAAATCAGCATGACATGGCTATGGTGCTATATGCACAGCCTATTAGGCCTGGCCACAGGAGGACTAGCAAATTTAATAAAGAGGATGCTTGATTATTAACTGAGATTTGGATAGGATCAGTATAATAAGGTTTCTTAACCTCATTTAAAAATCAGTGTGCATATTTGTGCATGTGTGTACATTTTGTATGTGTGTGTGAACGTGTATGCATGTTTGTATTGTATGCATATATGAATGTGTATTGTGTGTGCATGTACATGTATATTTATGTCTCTCTGTGTGTAGGTACATGCTGTGTGTCATGTATCACATATCCACTAACCAGAGGAAAGATGCAAGAATGTTCACACTAGGGTGGATGAGTCTCCTATTCTGAAATATTCAGTGTGCAGTGAGTATTTGGCTTACTTGATCAGTCAGACTCTTATCAAGCTCATAGAGCTGAGTTTTGAAAACAAGTGTCCTTTCCTGGCATACAGGCCTGTTGCTACAGTAGGCAGGTTCATTAGCATGACAGTGTACTAATTGCATGTATAGACTATATAATTTTACCAATGTATATTAGTTCACCAGGCACTATTTCAGCATTTTCTATGGAGATTTCTCATTTTTTACTCTGTTTATGACATTATTCATAAAAATTAATTACTTTTATTATGTTAATTTGTTAAAACTATTTTCTTTTTTTTCATAATTTTCTTTTTGACTTTTCTTTTTAGGATGGACGTTTGAAGCCAGGAGATCAACTTGTCTCAGTAAACAAGGAATCTATGATTGGTGTATCATTTGAAGAAGCAAAAACATAATTACCAGAGCCAAATTGAGGTAACAATTCCATCCATATGATAGGATGAGTCATTTAGCATATATATGTAAATGTGGTGATTTAGGATATCTTTTAAGAAAGGTTTTTTACTCTACTAGAAACACTATCTTTGAATTTACTTGATTGCATTTGTTGCATATCCACAAAGTGATGTCTTTTCATCATAGGTCAGAATCTCTTTGGGAGATAGCATTCATCAGACAAAATCTTACAGTGGCCATCTGGGAAATATTTCCTGTCCATCCTCATTACAAGCTTCAGAAGACTGCGGACTTCAAACCTCAACATTTAATCCTCTTTCCCTCCACATGAAACACTGATTCCAAAGACTTCATCCACTCCAAGACTCAGGGCCCAATTTTACCTTCTTTTAAAGCAATTGAGGTAATCTTAAACTCCAGCTTCCTATCCAGTCCATAAATGTTGGTTAAATCTGTATAGAATTGCAATTTCATTAATAATGCTTATTAATAAGTTAGTATTTCCTCGAAAGACATTTTTCCTTTTTAGATTTTTATGATGTATGCTGTGGAATAATCCTTATGCACTGTAATGATTTGTTACTCAAATTGGTGTAATAAAATGCTGATTGGCCAGTAGCCAGTCAGGAAGTATAGGTGGAGCGAACAAACTAAGGAGATTTCTGAGAAGGAGAAAGGCAGAGAATGGAGTTGCTAACCAGACACAGAGGAAACAAGATGAGAATTTCATACTGAGAAAGGTACCAAGCCATGAGTTAAACATAAATTAGAATTATGGGTTAATTTAAGTGTAAAAACTAGCTAGTAATAAGCCTGAGCTACTGGCCAAGCATGTGTAAGTAATATTAAGCCTCTGAATCAATTATTTGGGAAGTGGCTGCTGGGTATTTAGGAAATGGCAGTCAGGAGAGAAGCTCCATTTACAAAACAGATTTTCAAGCTAATGTATCCTTTCTTTAAAAATTTAATCAGAAAACATCAACATACAACCAGCCATGTTTAATTCTCTGCTTCTACCTATTGGAAGATCAGTACTGGTGTGTGTGTGTGTGTGTGTGTGTGTGTGTGTGTGTGTGTGTGTGTGTTCAATCCTTAGTTTTTTCCCTATGTACTGAGACTAATCCTGACCATCCTATCTATAGAGAGTGTTCCCTCACCCTGTCATGTGTGTCCTGTGAAATAGTTCACCTTACTTATTAGATTCCCACAAAATGAGGAATTTATATATCCAAATCAATGTAATTACTTTCAATCTGCTACATTGTCCTATTAAATCACAATTCTAAAGTAGACTCTATATTCTTTAAATTTGTGTTAGGAATAAAATAAGACAAGAAACTTTTAGTCAATAGGATATGTTCCTTAAGAGTAAGTTATGTTCAAGGTAGATGGTGATCAGAGAAACTGTTTTCTGTCATCCTTAGACTGTCTTTTAAAAGGCAAGGGACATGGCCTTCTGTTCTGTTCTTCTTAGACACTGGAGAGCTGAAACTGTTATTACTTTCAACTCTGAAATGCCTTCTTTGAAGATGAATATACCAAACATTAGGAGCTTTATTCTTTTTCGAATATTGCTTTTTAGAATATTGCTTTGATGTCTTTAAACATTCTATTTATGTTAACATGAGCATCTAGTTTGGTCTTTGACCTACTTTAGAAAAGACACATCATCTCCCTCGTTTTCCTTCACAGACAAAACCTGGCTACAATAAAGCAGAACATACTCCAGTTACTTCTTTGGACAACAACCCTACAGATACATCTAATTCAGGTAAATTCACATTTAATTCCTGTCATTTTTTTTCTTCAATTACTCTTTCTCAATGATGAATTCATAGTATGACTTTCAATAAGCCTTAAAGAAGAATATATTATGCTTTTCTTTTTCCTTCAGTGAATAAAAGAGCAAAATGAATGTATTGCTTGGTGCTTTCTGTTAAATGTTGACTTTTGACTGAAATTTATTTGAACACAGAGTTGAAATTTTAAGAAGTACATAATAATAATAAATTTTAAGAATTGTGTTATAATAAATGCCTGTCAAGTTGTAATAGTTAATTGTTGTAATCAAGTAATGAAAGGCTTTTATAGTCAAGATGTGACTTATTGCCCTTTACTGAAGTACTCATGAGATATACGACTGCACCTTAGAAAAGACAATATAGATGAAACAGAACTGAAGAAAAATGGTTGTTTGTTTTAGAAAATATTGTATGAATATAAATTAGAAAGCACAGACATACTGACTTTGATACTGTTTTGAATTACCCTAAAATGACTTGGTGATTTTTTAAAAATAAAATACAATAAAAAATGTCTAAGCTACATATAGAAAAGGATTTTTATCAAACCATGACCTTATTGTCTCAAATATCAAGAAAAATTCCTCCACTGAAATTAACCCAGAAAGTTAAAAAGACAATTTAGAAACTGTATTTAATATAACTAAAAGGCTAACTAACACAATATGCTAAGTTATTATTCAAAGTGAAACCCACATGTATTAATTTTTAATGCCACTATTTTTGCTAAGAATTGCAAAATAAAGAGAACTAGTTTAGATTAGGTGCTACTAGGACATGGACAGATGGTATAGTTTAGTAGACGAGTACATGCTTACCAGGCATGAAGCCCTGTATTCAGTCCCAGCACCAAAAAGAAAACAAAGAAAAGAAAAGAAAGGAAAGAAAAGAAAGGAAAGAAAACAGCCACCATCAGTCTTCACGGGGATCTGTGCTGCGTTCATCATGTTTCCTCTGGTTGGGAGAAGTATTTTCCAATTGGTTAGTAATTTTTAACCAAAATAATATACCTTTTAATTACTGAGCTTTAGTGATTCTTGCAAATACTATTAATTAGTATTCCTTTGACGTAATTAATGTTCAGTCTCTTGATAGACTGTTTTTATTTTAAATTGAGAATTCACATGGAAAGAAGAAGATAGATGAATAAAGCAGGTAATCCAAGATGTAAGGTCAGTCCGAGTTGCTCCATGATGAAAGTCTGGGCCCTTGTTCCTTGATTATACTGTAAAGCCTTAATTATGAAACATGTGTGTAATAAATTTTCAATTTTTAGAGTAACCAAACTAATTAGTCCCTTTAGCCATTTGTTTAGTGTACATTTGCTAAATGCTACCTAGTTAGCAGTGAACACAGCACAGCAGGAATTCCAGAGAGATTTAGGATCTTTCTGTGAGTTACTTAATGTTATTGTAAAATAAATGATGAAGTTAACATCCTCAATGATGAGATTAACATCCTCATTACTCAAATCAGAAAACATTGAAATAAATATATATTTCTCCATAGATTTGCACATACATATGGATTTTCTATTGTACACAAGTAATGTAAAGACATCTACAAAGTAGACTAAGGAGAGTGTGAGCAGGAAGCTCCAGGAGATATTCAATAAAAACAGCCAGTGATTTGCATTTTGTACAGGAGAACACAGGAGCAACCGGGGAAGTCTTAGCCCTTGACCCTGGTTTCTTAGCTCCCTGACCCTGAACCAGTTGCCATAAGGGAAAGTTACAGATTAAAGATCGTTCATATCAAGCACTTAGCATTGTGATTGCTACATAGTATATGCTCAGCACTATTTTTATTATTTATTATATTGCAGAAACGTAAGCGACTATATACTTCAGATAGCATTCCAAAGTAAGAACATGGTTTTAGAGCAGAAGTGAGGGCTTCTTGTGGGTGAGTCGATTTTATGTCTTCCCTTCAACCTCCAAAGCTGGGATACAGCAAAGGACTCATCATAGTATGAAAAACCTATTAAGAAACTTCAGCTTCCCCAAAATCAGACATTCCCTAAGTCTTAAGGGAAGCAGGCAGAAGACCATCCTAATTTAAGGAGTTCCCAAGAGCAGGAGCACAGAGCCCAGAGAGGTGAGATGCTGGAAACCCTGAGAGCCAGCTCTGATGAGAGCACAGATCTGGCAATGGTAAGTAAAGTGAGAATTACACAGTGACCATAAGAAACTATGCTCAATTTTGGAATAAGAAAGTAGTTATTGAGAAATATATTTGAGTAAGTCATTTATAAAATTAAAATATTAACATAGAATATTTTTCTAGGATAGGAATAGCATTAACTCAGACCCACATTTTTATTTCTACATAAATGCAATAGGCGAGATTTACTGGATGGTGTTTTACACAGGACAGGGAGGAGGACCCTCAGAATTGTCTCCACATAACTTACACATGGTGTGGTTTCTCTGGTATAAGTCCATCAGCATAGATGTCCCATATCGGATCCTTAAGCATCACCATCTAGACTCCTTTAGTCAGTGGGTATTCATGTTAGTTAGTTTCTCTTTAGTGGACCAAATACCCGATAAAAGCCACTAAGAGATGACAAGATGACTTGGATTGATGGATCAGAGGGAATAGTCAGCATCATGGTGGGAAAGACATGGCTAAGGAACTCCGTGACTGGGAGCATGTGGCAAAACTTCTCACATGGTTATCCTATCAGGCTGCAGAGAAGGCTGAAAGCAGAACTGAATGTAAACCATCAAAGGCACACACAGCCCTCCTGACTCCCCTCCACAAGCTAGGCCCCAAACACCAAAGCTTCCCTAACTTCTGTAACCTCCCCAAATAATCCCAACAGCTAAGGACCAATTATTCAAATTATGAATCCACAGAGATATTTCACATTCAAACCATTGCAATATTTATTTTAAAAATTTAAACAAGTTTTAATATTAACCTCAACAAAAATATATATAAGATGGCTCTTCTGTTTTCATCTCAGAGTTATTTGCAAGTGTAAAATTGGTTAGAATATTTAAGATCAGCATTATATATGAGTATAACTTGAGATTATCTGTCCATTATATAAATTAGTCTGAGAATTCAGAATTGTTTATTATGGCAGTAAGTTGAACAATAAGCAAGTTTGTGAGTGAACTGCAAATAAACGGAAGCTATTCTTACTTAGGAAGTAAGAAAGGGTGTTAGCCGGGCGGTGGTGGCGCACGCCTTTAATCCCAGCACTCAGGAGGCAGAGGCAGGCGGATCTCTGTGAGTTCGAGGCCAGCCTGGGCTACCAAGTGAGTTCCAGGAAAGGTGCAAAGCTACACAAGAGAAACCCTGTCTCGAAAAACCAAAACCAAAAAAAAGAAAAAGAAAAAGAAAGGTTGTTATTATGTTAGCAATGTGACAAGACTTCATTCCTTTACACTCAGTTCTTTAAAACTCAACCAGTGCTGATGGAGAAAAATGCCTTCTAAGGCATTTGTGTAAAATTTAAAAATTATTTTTACAGTGTTGATCATATTCTTATAAAGCATTTCCTTTCTTCTCATCCTAAAAGGAACAGAAATAGAGGATCCCCAGAGAGGAGCAAATGTGAGGTTGAGGGAGAGAGAGAGAGAGAGAGAGAGAGAGAGAGAGAGAGAGAGAGAGAGAGGAAGAAAGAGAAAGAGAGGGGGGGAGGAAGGGAGGGAGTCATTTATGGCTTAAACAACCCTGAGCTGTCCACAGGCACTGATGTTGTGCCCTGCCTCTTCAAGAATGAACCTGAAGTCAGTGTAGAGGAAGGTAGGCAGAAGATATCAAGCTTTGCCAAGGCACGGTGCTTGCTAGTAAACCAAGGGTTGCATAGTTTTACATTACTTCCCCTTTTCTCTTCACACAGTGTCTCTTTTTCAGTTTTTGTAGTTCCCATGGCTTTACTGATTTTTGCCTTTATAGTCCTCATCAAGTATCAGCTTGAGTCTTTGTGCTTTGATGAAAATTTGATGATGAAAAATGTAGACTCATAGCAGCACTGGTTTTTGGAGTCACTAGAGATTTAGACCATAGCACTGTGGCCTGGATATGAACCTGGGTCATTCTTTACCTTGTCAGGTCCTGTTTTGGGGGTGAGAATAACAACACCTATGCCATTGTGGTTATTATGAAGATTAATGAACTCCTCAAGTCTAACTCATTCACTATCAGCCTAGAGGTAAAAATAGAACTAACGTTATTTCCACCTTTTACCATGCCAGATTATTACACTGAATCTGTCAGAAAACAGTAAAAATGTGTGCCTTGGTGTATGTGGCTGTCATGTGTGTCCCCTTCTCTCTCCTCTGCCCATTGCTTTCATCTATTCCGTGACACTTTCACACACTTGAATTGAGTCGTTCAAGCCCAGTTAGTTTGGGGCTGAACCACAGATAGGTTGGCTAGAGTTCACCTGAGGTTGGTGGCCCTTAGTTGTAGGTCAGGCCCCAATTTGAAAACAGGTCTCAAGATGCAACCTTCAAGTCGAGAAAAGGGGCTCCTTAACTCTTCGATCTTCCGTTCCATTTCAGCCCACGATAATCTTTGCTACCACACTGCAAGTTCGCTACAGACTTTCTCTTAATACTTCAAAATAGGGATTTCATCTTTATTAGCCTCGTGGCCAACAATTAGATGTCATGATAACAAAAGAGTCTTTCTTGCTGTTACCAGAATTGTAAAAATTCTGTCACACTAAAATCAACCCTTCTCAGGGTTTAATTCCATTTGGAGCTAAAAGTCAGTGACAATTTTTTTTATATATACTCTTAACACCTATAAGCTATATTAAAGATTTTGCATAGAATGTTGAGGATGTGTTAAAGGTTTAGAGGAAGACTCTTATTTTCATATGTGCTTCTTATGTTCTTAAGAAAGAGAATGCAAATCATTCTGTACTTAGAGACAGATGCTCTGAGAAATTAAAAAAAATTAAAACACTGCATAAAGATGTGACATTTCAAAAAGTTTTTTCTCTTCCTCTTGTTTCTATGTAGAACTAGTAAAATACCATTTAAGAGTGTATTTAGAACAGTGACAACTTAGATAGGAAGGATTGACATAAATTGCAGAAATTTGTCTTTAAAAATGTGACATATTAAATCGTTTCTCAAGGGCTGGTCTTGGTGGCACCTAATTTCACATTCCTGCAAACACAAAAAGCATATCTGCATAATTAAGCTGTATTGAAAACATACAGAGAAATGGGTGAGGAGAGTATTTTCTTTAACTCTTAAGAGTCCACTTCTATTGCTAGAAATCCAGTCCTTCTGTAAAATGGAATGGGATTTTTAGCTCAGAAAGTTGCATGTCCACATCGTCCTTTTATGCGTAAGTGTTAGAAGTTACACTTAGAGGTTTTCTAGACTACTGCCACAGTTCCTGTAGTGGTACTCTTTTCCAGTCAAGGAAATATCATGGTCTTTCTGACTTGCTAATATTGTTTCACTTGCTTGAACAGCGAGGCCTTTGCCTTACAGTTACCAGGGCATTGTGGTGAGCATCATAATGGCTAGATATCTGTCTTTTAGGCTAACATTTCCATGAGACTTCATAATGCGTAATTTACTATGCTGTATATTATATCTTTTAGCACTCAAGTAAAGCTGATTTATATGATACATTTTAGACTTACAGGGGAAAAATTCATAAAAACAAAAGTAAGACCTGCCAACTGTTTAACCAGAATTATTTTTGAACAGCAGGAGCCCAGAACACAGCTTGTCAAATGAAAGGTTCTATTCCAATTAGATCTCCAATTAATGTGCACCCTGTTGTCTTCTAGAGATTGCTCCTGCCTGGACTGATGATGATTCTGGACCTCAAGGAAAGAAGATTTCCCTAAATCCTTCTGTTCGCCTGAAGGCAGAGAAACTGGAAATGGTAAATCCCTTAAAATTTCATTTTCTTCACAAGACAGCAGGAAAGAGCTGTGTTGTGGAGCCATTGGGTTCTTGGAGTAGCTTATTTAATTAAATGAGTGACAGTTTGGGTTTCAATTATTTAATAACATTTCAATTTGGAAGTTCATACTAGTTCACTAGTGTGAAATACAACTCAAACCTTTGGTTACTAAACTGACATGCAAATGAGTTTCTTTCTCTTTGGCTAGGGTAATGGCTCAGTGGGTGTAGGGCTCGCCATGGAAGCGTGAGAAGCGGAGTTCCATCCTCCAGAACTCACATTTTAAAAAGCCAGGCTTGTGGGGAAGCGCAGATACGCAGATCTGGAGTCCACTGGCCAGTTAGTTGTACTGGTTGGCTTTTGTGGTGACTTGACACAAGCTGAAGTCATCTGGGAAGAAGGACTCTCAGTTGAAAACAAAACAAAACACAATTGTCTTCCTCAGGTTGGTTTGTAGGCAAGTTTGAAGGACATTTTCTTGATTAATGATTGATGTGGAAGGGTCCAGCCTACAGTGGGTACTGCTAACCCTCGGCAGTTGGTCCTGGGTTATATAAGAAAGCAGACTGAGCATGTCATGGACAACAAGTCAGTAAGCAGAACCCCTCCATGGTCTCTGCTTCAGTTCCTGATTCCAGGTTCCTGCCTGGAGTTCCTGTTCTGACTTCTCTCCATGATATCATTTGACTTGAGGGTTGTAAGCTGAAATAAAGTCTTTCTTCCCAGAGTTGCTTTTGGTCATGGTGTTTACCATAGAAATAGAACCCCTGACTAAGATACCAGCTTAGTCTATTTGGCAAGCTCCAAGCCAGTGTGGAAGGGGACTGAAGAGTAACAGCCAATAATACCCTCTGATGTCTCTGCAGAGATGTGTGCCCATACATGTGTTACTCCCCACCAAATATATATATACACACACACACACACACATACATATATATGTTTTAAAGAAGAAAGTAGTCAGGTCCACATGAAATGTAAAGCTGAGGGCAGTGCCCTAGGGGACTAACAGGAAGAGTAAAGCATTGAGCGCATCATGTACAAAAAACAGAAGACGATTAAAACAAAGAAATTAAAGGTGAAAAGCACTTGAAAATGGATGAAGCTCCTGAGGAGCTAAGAAGAAAACTCTACCACATCTGGATGCAGTGCTAGAACTCGACACCCCATCTTCCTGTGAGATTTATAGATACTGACTTTCATGTTTGTAGAAGAATATGAAACTGCATAGCTAGAATAAACACATTATAATTAGAATAAACATCATAATTATTCCCAGATCTACCTTTGCTCCAAGTTCCAAGTAGTACCTTCCTCATCACCAATTTAAATCTTCCTGTTGTTTAAATGATGGTCAAATCTACCTCTTTTCCCAGAATTTCCTGACTATGATTGCTTGGGCAAATACTGCCATATTTACATATTTGTAGCACTGACTACCATGCTGTACTGCCTTCCAATCTCTTTTTGTGTTCTGTTTTATCAGTGAGATTGAATATTTCTTCACCAATAGTACCTACCTGCTTAAGCCCACATTTTTTGCCATCTAGACAAGAACATGGGCCTTTTCTCATGTAACTCATTTTCAGGCATAATTACCCTAACGAAAGACAATTCAACAAGAGGAAACTATGGGTTTTACTTCTCACAGAAGCCTTCAGAAATGAATACCCAAATAATCCGGGAAATCTGTATACATTTATGATTAGTTTAGAGCAAAGAGTGGCCAGTGTTGTAGGATGACTAGGCAATGGGAATATGTTATGACCTAATAGTAATAATAGCGGGAACTTTGAAAGGCTCATTCAGTTAACAGTGTACTATTAGAACAATTTCCAAAAGCATACAATAGATGCAAAATATACAACATGGTAAGCTGTGATAAATTTTTAGATACAGATAACTTTTAAACATTGTATAGAGTAAAACTTAATTTGTAAAAAAATATATAATAGTTGTAAGTTTATACACAGGCACCATATTCAGAGGAAAAAAATCTGGAAAACCATACGAATTGGTAATAGCGATTGTTCCCAGAGCAGTAGTTCTCCACATCAGGAGTATAATCTTCTTCCTCAGATGACCTTTAGCAATATCTACTGTTTTGGTTGTCAGTAGTGAAGACCAAATCCAGATTCCCAACCAGGACTAAAACTACATCCTAAAACTCTATGTCCTGAAATTTAAATAATATTTCTAACAACTAATGAGTCAATTGTTGCTAGCAAACATACAAAATGTGTCTCATTTTCTTGTAACTAGAGGAATTCAAACTAACATATTTCTGATATCATGACAAAGTGAAGATGTGAAAACAACAAATTCTGTTAAGAATGTAAGAAGGTAAGATTGTTTCTATGTTGCTGGCATATTTAATGAGTACCCATATTCAAAGAACAATAGAGCGGTAGTAAAGATGACACTGCCTGTGGCTCAGCATCTCCTCTTACATGCATTACAGTAGAAAAATTTACATGCATCTATAAGAGGACATGTGTTGGGCCCCATAAGGCCCAGGCATGAGGCCCAGCATAACTTCCTGAGCCTAGCTTGAGTTTGATGCCTGACCTGGGACATGACTTCCACATACTAGTGACTCAGCACTACCCAACCTAGAATTGCCTCTGCCTGGTAACTGCTGAGATGGCATTGTCTCAGTGGCCCGCTGTCCTTACCCTTTCCCCCCATCACCCCAACCTATATAAGTCCACTCCTGATGCAATAAAGCGAGTTCCTGCTTTGACAAGACTTCTGGCCCAGTGTGCTTCTGTCCGGTGGAATGGGGGGTCTGGGCTATCCGACACTCACCATCCCTCTCATCCCCAGGGAGAGAACTGCTGGACCGGTCCTGCCTCTGCCCTACCTGTTGGTCAGACTGACAGACATGTATAGTGTTTTGTAATAAAAATGGTGAAGTAATTATAAATGTCTATCAATCAGAGAATGGATAATAAATGAAATACCACAAAATAAGTAAACTATGTAGGTAGGCAATACTGAACAACTGCAAAATCATTAAGTTAAGATAAAATAAAAAAATTGTAGTGATCCTTTTAGGTTACATCGTTTGAGTAAAATTTTAAACGCACAAATTAAAGTGGACATTATTTAGGGGACATGTACTTGCATACTAAGTAATAATGAAGAATGGACAAGAAGAATGTAATGACCTTAGGCCAGCATTTACTCTGAAGATCCGTAGAGGAAGCTTTCAACTCAATCTCTAGCCTTATTTCTTGAAAATATGTGTAGATTTTAAACAAATATCATTAAATATTTTAATATAGCCAAGTACTTAGATGTTCTTTGTATTCTTTTAAAAAAATATTTGTAACTTTTTTCAAGATGAAAAGAATACACAAATGCTAAAAAATCTTTCTTGAATGTATGTAAACAGTACTTTTGGCTTTGATAGGGTAGATGGATGGTTCTAAACCAACCTTAAAAACACTTTAAGAATCTTTTCTTGTCCTCGGCCTTCTTTCTGTTTCCTCCACTGTGCCCAGTCAAATTGTGTGCCTATATGTAAATGCTTTTAGTGATAGTGTGTCCTCTGTGCACTTGTATTAAGTAAAACATTGTACTTACTAAGATTATTTGTACATTATTCTCACCCTAAAGACCATAAACTTTTTAAGAATAGAGATTGTATGTTATTTGTCGATATCATTGTGCAGAGGTATGTGCCTGACAAATAATAAGTACCAAATGAGTATTTGGTTCAAGAATTGGTGACTATTTGAACATATTCCAAATGGTGTAGATATCTGCCAGTATCTTCTCCTTTAACAAATTTTGTTTAGCTTTAATGTGACTGACATTGTATGCACTCTTGCTAGAATCCAATATAGGGCACCCAGACAGTTTTTATACATTAAAATTAGTTTGGAGTATATATAACTAGAGAATCCCAGGTAGCATTGGAAACTTAATGTTCTTACCATAAAGTCCAGAAGAAAATAACCAGGGAGAAGCCAAGAGGCTCCAAGTGTCAGGGACCCACATCCCAGCCATTCAGATAGACCACTTCTTCCATCATTGCTGAGGTTCCTGGTAGAGCGCCTATTCCACCATCATTGCTGAGGTTCCTGGTAGAGCGCCTATTCCACCATCATTGCTGAGGTTCCTTGTGAGTCAAGATACCTGATCACTTCTCTTTCCCTTCTCCCTTTTTCTTAAGGTGAAAGGGAGAACCTCTTTCTCTACTTTTGTTAGGAGACTTCCTGCATGCTCTCTAGCACCTCGCTGTTGTCTAGCACATATATAGCCCAGGACCTCATCAAAGGGGAAAGTGGGCTGCAAAGGTCTTTTAGCTGGAAATTATGGTTGCTTCTATTTAAGGCTAAAGATCATGGAAAAGACAGTAGAGTACGAGAAGGAGTATCTACACATTTTATTTTAAAGACAGAAGTTATTTACCGAAAGAGAAGAGCCTGATGGAGAAATGGGTGTCAGAGAAAACTTTTCTTTATTTTGTTTGTGTTATATTTAACCCTAAACTAGCCAAAATTAAGAATATTTTCCATTTAACACAATTCTATCAACTTCATTTCTATCCTCAAGATAACAGCTGAATGTTTTTCATGTTTTTCGAGTGTTATCTATAAACTTGACTTCAGTAAAATTTTTCTGTTATATTTCTTCTGCAAAAGTCACATAGACTAGAAAATAATTTTATTTTTGGTCCTACAGCCATGTTTGTAAATATGGCATTAGCCAAGATATTTGCTGTGGGGGTCGGGCATGGCAGACTTGGGAAGGTAATCGTTTTTAGGTAGTTAATCTACAGTCAGCAGACTTGCCATGGGATCTAATTCTGGTCACGGTTCCCCCTGGTGATTTATAAAATATAGTTCTAGTGAAATGTTTTACCCTTTAGAGGTTTGAAAATTGCTTCTCATAAGACCATTTCCTTTCAGGCTCTCAATTACCTCGGTATTCAGCCAACAAAGGAACAACATGAAGCCCTGAGACAGCAAGTCCAGGCTGACTCAAAGGGGACAGTGTCTTTTGGAGGTAATGTCTTCAGTGCATCATGTTGTATTATCACAGACAGTTGGTGAAAGTTATTGTGACCCATTTTCATTAAGAGAGCTTGTTCCTCAGAGGGAGAATGAAAACTCACACCATGCTACTTGCAAATTCCTTAACAGGTACTTTAAAAACAGCTATTGATACTAACCTGGCTGGATCAGCAAAAGAGAGACCTGTATCAGGACCCATTAGCTCTAGATATCATTAGTCTATCACGTTCTTTTTCCATGTTTTATTTGCTGCATAAACATTGCTTTAATAATAACAAAAGAAATTAGTGCAAAATATACAAATTTTAATTTCATACTAATTACATCTACTTCCTTTGCTTTCAACTAGTGGAATAAGAAGTTTTTACTGTACTGAGTAATTATTCTTAGAGATGGCATAATGCTCCAAGGTTTTATACACTTGGGATATTGATGGTTTCTCAGTAGCTATTATTACAAATCTATATTTATTGCAGCTTTTATAAATCTGCATTTATACTTTCAAATTAGCAATTTCTTCTCTTTTGTAATAGGATAACCTCCACAATGGTTTGGAATTTCAATATCTATCACTAAGTTATTTTCCAAAAACTGTTTCCTATTTGTATATTCTACTATTTGAATGTAATGTCTAGCATTTGTTCTATAATACACATAATAAATGCTACATTGTATCATTTTAAAACATCTCTATTAAAATAAAGAAATTCACTTTTTATATTTGAAATGAGGAAAAACATATTTGGGGTCCCATCTCCTCTTGAAAATCACCCCCAAATAATAGTAATAAGAAATAGAAATATACATACCACTATAACAACAACAACAAAAAAAAAACCCACAACTTGTAAGGACAGAAGAGGGGTGCAGAGAAAGCAGTACCTACATTAGTGTGCAGAGGCCGGTGAAGCCCAGGCATCTGAAGATGGAGGACTATATGCAGGGCAAGCTAGCATAGAGTACCAGTATGACTCTAGGCTGGTTTCGTCTGACATTGAAATCAGAGTTCTTAGAAATGCTGATATGGACATTTATCTATGCTGCCTTTTCACTTTCTCAAGCAGTGGAGCACCTATTACTTCCTTAAACTGTAGCACAAATCTTAAAAGGTCTTATTAATAAAATCAAACCCAGAGCCAGGTATTGGGGTGAATTATCAGAGAACCAGAACAACCCACAGCTATCTCACCTCGCCAATTCCTCAGCTGATCCTGTTTCCTCAGTCTGGAAGCCTCTGAGTCCTCATCTGAATGGGTTTCAGCTGAACTGCTGCTAAAAGCCTGACTAGCCTACTTCCTGGTCCTCATGCCTTATATACCTTTCTGCTTCCTGCCATCACTTCCTGGGATTAAAGGCATGAGTCACCATGCCTGGCTGTTTCCAGTGTGGCTTTGAACTCTCAGAGATCCGGATGGATCTCTGCCTTCAGAATGCTAGGATTAAAGTTGTGTGTGCCACCATTTTCTGACCTCTGTATCTAGTGGCTGTTCTGTTCTCTGACCCCAGATAAATTTATTAGGGTGCACAATATTTTGGGTAACACAATATCACCACATTAAACTTCCTGGGAGAAGTACATATTTCATTGATAAATTAAACCAGAGACATTGTGAAACTATACTTGTTAGCAGCAAGGGAATTGGGGGTTGTCTGTGGTGAGTCATTGCTCAAAACATGTACCCAGATGCTCACTGACATTTGCATCCGTGTTTATAATCATAGCAGGGGATTTAAGGCGTGTCTCTGAGGAATCTAAACAAAAATGTCAGCAGACCACCAGATTGTTTGCCTATAATAAAATAATCCTTCCAGTTGACAAGGCAAGTTATGCACACATAATTTCCAGCCAACTTTTTTTAGTGTCTTACTAATTGTTAAATAAAACTCAAAATCAAGAGTTTGTGGACATTTGATAAGATGACATAAAATATGGAACCCAAAAGTATCAGATAAACAGAAAAAAGAAAAGAAAAAAATGGTGCGAGCAGAAGATAACTTTAGATAAACTAATTAATACCCCTAGGAAAACAAAAAAAGATGATGCACCCATGAAGTATAAGCAGAAATGGGTAAAGTCAGAACAGAGAACATTTATAAGGATCCTTTGAATTACAATGTAATAGCTACAGTTAAAACTTACTAAGGATACATAGGTGAGTAGACATCACAGTGTCTTTATGTTATGG